>NW_024037286.1:0-50420 GCF_015832195.1 Motacilla alba alba | reverse complement strand
ACTCTTGCGGGTCTCTTTGCGCTGCGAGATGCAAAGAACTGGGTGAACTCGTCAAGCAAGATCGGAAGATGTTTGCAGTGCTGGCACACTTTCTCTCTCGGCGAGAAGTCAGGGAGAAGCTTTAGGCTAGGATGCAGACGACGAGAGAGGCAGAAGACGGAGGTACGGGGCTGTCCGGAGCGAAGTGCCGCTGGCCGGCGTCTTTCGCCCGAAGCAGCGCTCCGGAGCGCACCGCCACCGGCACAAGCAGCAGTGCGCGAAGAAGCGGCTCTTTCGCTTTCGCTAGACGGAGAGCCGGCAGCTTGCAGGAGGTGAAGAAGCAAGCCGCACAACAGCAGCATTGTGGGCGCAGCTCTCGAACTGCTGCGGGATGGTGGATTGCCACTCGCATGCCTTTGAAAATCACGTTAGCATGCGAATGGAAGAAGTTTTTGGACAACTTTGCAATGCATCTTGCTAGTGCTCCTGCAACGCTCCGTGGAAACTCTTGCGGGTCTCTTTGCGCTGCGAGATGCAAAGAACTGGGTGAACTCGTCAAACAAGATCGGTAGATGTTTGCAGTGCTGGCACACTTTCTCTCTCGGCGAGAAGTCATGGAGAAGCTTTTGGCTAGGATGCAGACGACGAGAGAGGCAGAAGACGGAGGTACGGGGCTATCCGGAGCGAAGTGCCGCTGGCCGGCGTCTTTCGCCCGAAGCAGCGCTCCGGAGCGCACCGCCACCGGCACAAGCAGCAGTGCGCGAAGTAGCGGCTCTTTCGCTTTCGCTAGACGGAGAGCCGGCAGCTTGCAGGAGGTGAAGAAGCAAGCCGCACAACACTAGCCCACTGCGGCTAGCTGGTTGCTAGATTTCCACGAATTTCAAGTTGCCACCAAGGGACAGGCTGCCACCAGTGCCATGTCAGGCTGCTTGCAGAGTGCCTAAAGAGCTCTGCCAACTGAGACCAGGAACGTGGGCTGGTGAGTTTTGTATTCCGGGGCAGAAGCTGTGTCAGTATCAGGTAGGCCCTCAGTCCTTAGGGGCCGTCTGCCTGCTGGATTTCCGCCAATATCAAGATGCCGCCCAGGGACAAGCTGCCACCTGTGCCAACTCAGGCTGCTTTGAGTGTGCCCATGGAGTTCTGCAATCTGAGACCAGGCACGTGGTGTGGTGAGCTTAGTTTACCTGGCAGAAGCCTTTGTCAGTACCAGGTAGGCCTTCGCCCTTCGGGGCCAGCTGCCTGCTGGGTTTTTGCGAATCTGAAGATGCTGCCCAGGGACAAGCTGCCACCTGTGCCAACTCGCGCTGCCTTGAGAGTGCCCATGGAGCTCTGCAAACTGAGACCATTAACGTGGGTTGGTCTGTTTTGTTTCCCTGGGCAGAAGCATTTGTCAGTACCAGGTAGGCCCTTGGCACTTATGGGCCGGCTGCCGGCTGGATTTCCGCCAATATCAAGATGCCGCCCAGGGGCAAGCTGCCACCTGTGCCAACTCGGGCTGCTTTAAGAGTGCCCACAGAGCTCTGCAAACTGAGACCCGGAACGTGGGGTGGTGGGTTTTTTTTTCCTGGGCAGAAGCCTTTGTCAGTACCAGGTAGGCACTCAGTCCTTAGGGGCCGTCGGCCTGCCGGATTTCGACGAATATCAAGATGCCGCCCAGGGACAAGCTGCCACCTGTGGCAACTCACGCTGATTTTAGAGTACCCATGGAGCTCTGCAAACTGAGACCAGGAACGTAGGATTGTGGGTTTTGTTTTCCCTGGCAGAAGCCTCTCTCAGTACCAGGTAGGACCTTGTTCCTTAGGGGCAGGCTGGCAACAAGATTTCCACGAATATCAAGATGCTGCCCAGGGACAAGCTGCCACCTGTGCCAACTCGGGCTGCTTTGAGAGTGCCCATGGAGCTCTGCAAACTGAGACCATGAACCTGGGGTGCTGAGTTTTGTTTCCCTGGGCAGAAGCCTTTGTCAGTACCAGGTCGGCCCTTGGTCTTTAAGGGCAGGCAGCCTGCTGGATTTCCATGAATATCAAGATGCTGCCAAAGGACAAGCTGCCACCTGTGCCAACTCGCGCTGCTTTGAGAGTGCCCATGGTGCTCTGCAAAGTGAGACCAGGAACGTGCGTTGGTGAGTTTTGTTTCCCCTGGCAGAAGCCTTTGTCAGTACCAGGTCGGCCCGTGGCCCTTGGGGGCCGGCTGCCTGCAGGATTTCCACAAATATCAAGATGCCGCCCAGGGACAAGCTGCCACCTGTGCCAACTTGGGCTGCTTTGAGAGTGCCCATGGAGCTCTGCAAACTGAGACCTGGAACGTGGGGTGGTGGGTTTTCTTTCCCCGGGCAGAAGCCTTTGTCAGTACCAGGAGAGTCCTTGTTCCTCAGGGGCAGGCTGCCGGCTGGATTTCCACGAATATCAAGATGCTGCCCAGGGACCAGCTGCCACCTGTGCCAACTCGGGCTGCTTTGAGAGTTCCCACGGAGCTCTGCAAACTGAGACCAGGAAGGTAGGATTGTGGGTTTTGTTTTCCCGGGCAGAAGCCTCTCTCAGTACCAGGTATGCCCTTGTTCCTTAGGTGCAGGCTGGCAGCAAGCTTTCCACGAATATCAAGATGCTGCCAAAGGACAAGCTGCCACCTGTGCCAACTCACGCTGCTTTGAGAGTGCCCATGGTGCTCTGCAAACTGAGACCAGAAACGTGGGGTGCTGGGTTTTGTTTTCCAGGGCAGAAGCCTTTGTCAGTACCAAGTAGGCCCTTGTTCCTTAGGGACAGCCTGGCAGCAAGATTTCCCCGAATATCAAAATGCTGCCCAGGGATATTCTGCCACCTGTGCCAACTCGGGCTGCTTTGAGAGTGCCCACGGAGTTCTTCAAACTGAGACCAGGAACGTGGGTTTGTCGGTGTTTTTTTCCCGGGCAGAAACATTTGCAGGACCAGGTAGGCCCTCGGCCCTTTGGGGGAGGCTGGCACCAGGATTTCCACGAAAATCAAGTTTCCGCCCAGGGACAAGCTGCCACCTTTGCCAACTCACGCTGCTTTGAGAGTGCCCACGGAGCTCTGCAAACTGTGACCAGGACCGTGGGGTGCTGAGTTTTGTTTTCCCGGGCAGAAGCCTTTGTCAGTACTAGGTAGGCCCACGGTCTTTCAGGGCCGTCAGCCTGCTGAATTTCCACGAATATCAGGATGCTGCCCACGGAGGAGCTGCCACCTGTGCCAACTCGGGCTGCTTTGAGAGTGCCCATGGTGCTCTGCAAACTGAGACCAGAAACGTGGGGTGCTGGGTTTTGTTTTCCAGGGCAGAAGCCTTTGTCAGTACCAGGAGGGTCCTTGTTCCTTATGGGCAGTCTGCCTGCTGGATTTCCACGAATATCAAGATGCCGCCCAGGGACAAGCTGCCACCTGTGCCAACTCGGGCTGCTTTGAGAGTGCCCATGGAGCTCTGCAAACTGGGACCAGGAAAGTGGTGTTCTGAGAATTGTTTTCCCGGTCAGAAGCCTTTGTCAGTGTCAGGTCGGCCCTTGTTCCACAGGGGCAGGCTGCCTGCTGGATTTCCACGAATATCAAGAGGCCGCCCAGGGACAAGCTGCCACTTGTGCCAACTCGGGCTGCTTTGAGAGTGCCCATGGAGCTCTGCAAACTGAGACCTGGAACGTGGGGTGGTGGGTTTTGTTTCCCCGGGCAGAAGCCTTTGTCAGTACCAGGTCGGCCCTTGGCCCTTGGGGGCCGGCTGCCTGCAGGATTTCCACAAATATCAAGATGCCGCCCAGGGACAAGCTGCCACCTGTGCCAACTCGGGCTGCTTTGAGAGTGCCCACGGTGCTCTGCAAACTGAGATGTGGAACGTGGGGTGGTGGATTTTGTTTCCCTAGGCAGAAGCCTTTGTCAGTACCAGGAAGGCCCTTGTTCCTCAGGGGCAGGCTGCCGGCTGGATTTCCACGAATATCAAGATGCTGCCCAGGGACAAGCTGCCACTTGTGCCAACTCGCGCTGCTTTGAGGGTGCCCACGGAGCTCTGCAAACTGAGACCAGGAAGGTAGGGTTGTGGGTTTTGTTTTCCCGGGCAGAAGCCTTTGTCAGTACCAGGTAGGCCCTTGTTCCTTAGGGGCAGGCTGCCTGCAGGATTTCCACGAATATCAAGATGCCGCCCAGGGACAAACTGCCACCTGTGCCAACTCGGGCTGCTTTGAGAGTGCCCACGGAGCTCTGCAAACTGAGACCATGAACCTGGGGTGCTGAGTTTTGTTTCTCCGGGCAGAAGCATTTGCAGTGCCAGGTAGGCCCTCGGTCCTTAAGGGCAGGCTGCCTGCAGGATTTCCACAAATATCAAGATGCCGCCCAGGGACAAGCTGCCACCTGTGCCAACTCACGCTGCTTTGAGAGTGCCCATGGTGCTCTGCAAACTGAGACCAGAAACGTGGCGTGCTGGGTTTTGTTTTCCAGGGCAGAAGCCTTTGTCAGTACCAAGTAGGCCCTTGTTCCTTAGGGACAGCCTGGCAGCAAGATTTCCCCGAATATCAAAATGCTGCCCAGGGATATTCTGCCACCTGTGCCAACTCAGGCTGCTTTGAGAGTGCCCACGGAGTTCTTCAAACTGAGACCAGGAACGTGGGTTTGTCGGTGTTGTTTTCCCGGA
Organism: Motacilla alba alba; assembly: GCF_015832195.1. Classification (NCBI taxonomy): domain Eukaryota; kingdom Metazoa; phylum Chordata; class Aves; order Passeriformes; family Motacillidae; genus Motacilla; species Motacilla alba. The sequence goes on along the minus strand of NW_024037286.1, from coordinate 45,818 downwards.
CAGAAACATTTGCAGGACCAGGTAGGCCCTCGGGCCTTTGGGGGAGGCTGGCACCAGGATTTCCACAAATATCAAGTTTCCGCCCAGGGACAAGCTGCCACCTTTGCCAACTCACGCTGCTTTGAGAGTGCCCACGGAGCTCTGCAAACTGAGACCAAGACCGTGGGGTGCTGAGTTTTGTTTTCCCGGGCAGAAGTATTTGTCAGTACTAGGTAGGCCCACGGTCTTTCAGGGCCGTCAGCCTGCTGAATTTCCACGAATATCAGGATGCTGCCCACGGAGGAGCTGCCACCTGTGCCAACTCGGGCTGCTTTGAGAGTGCCCATGGTGCTCTGCAAACTGAGACCAGAAACGTGGGGTGCTGGGTTTTGTTTTCCCGGGCAGAAGCCTTTGTCAGTACCAGGAGCGTCCTTGTTCCTTATGGGCAGGCTGGCAGGAAGATTTCCACGAATATCAAGATGCTGCCCAGGGACAGCAGAAGCCTTTGTCAGTACCAGGTAGGCCCTCGGCCCTTTGGGGCCGGCAGCCTGCTGGATTTCCATGAATCTGAACATGCCGCCCAGGGATAAGCTGCCACATGTGCAAACTCGCGCTGCTTTGAGAGAGCCCATGGAGCTCTGCAAACTGAGACCTGGAACGTGGGGTGGTGAGTTTTGTTTCCCCGGGCAGAAGCCTTTGTCAGTGTCAGGTCGGCCCTTGTTCCACAGGGGCAGTCTGCCGGCTGGATTTCCACGAATATCAAGATGCCGCCCAGGGACAAGCTGCCACCTGTGCCAACTCGGGCTGGTTTGAGAGTGCCCATGGAGCTCTGCAAACTGAGACCTGGAACGTGGGGTGGTGGGTTTTGTTTCCCCGGGCAGAAGCCTTTGTCAGTACCAGGTCAAGCCTTGGCCCTTGGGGGCCGGCTGCCTGCAGGATTTCCACAAATATCAGGTCGGCCCTTGGCCCTTGGGGGCCGGCTGCCTGCAGGATTTCCACAAATATCAAGATGACGCACAGGGACAAGCTGCCACCTGTGCCAACTCGGGCTGCTATGAGAGTGCCCATGGAGCTCTGCAAACTGAGACCAGAAACGTGGGGTGCTGGGTTTTGTTTTCCCGGGCAGAAGCCTTTGTCAGTACCAGGTCGGCCCTTGGCCCTTGGGGGCTGGCTGCCTGCAGGATTTCCACAAATATCAAGATGCCGCCCAGGGACAAGCTGCCACCTGTGCCAACTGGGGCTGCTTTGAGAGTGCCCACGGAGCTCTGCAAACTGAGATGTGGAACGTGGGGTGGTGGATTTTGTTTCCTTGGGCAGAAGCCTTTGTCAGTACCAGGAAGGCCCTTGTTCCTCAGGGGCAGGCTGCCTGCTGGATTTCCACGCATATCTTGATGCCGCCCAGGAACAAGCTGCCACCTGAGCCAACTTGGGCTGCTTTGAGAGTACCCATGGTGCTCTACAAACAGAAACCAGGAGCGTGGGATGGTGAGTTTTTTTTTTTCCTCGGCAGAAGCCTTTGTCAGTACCAGGTAGGCCCTCGGCCCTTCATGGCTGGCTGCCTGCTGGATTTCCACGAATATCAAGATGCCGCCCAGGGATATTCTGCCACCTGTGCCAACTCGGGCTGCTTTGAGAGTGCCCATGGAGCTCTGCAAACTGAGACCGGGACCGTGGGGTTCTGAGTTTTGTTTTCCCGGCAGAAGCCTTTGTCAGTACCAGGTAGGCCTTCGGCCCTATGGTTCCGGTTGCAGGCTGGATTTCCCCGAATAACAAGATGCCGCCCAGGGACAAGCTGCCACCTGTGCCAACTCGGGCTGCTTTGAGAGTGCCCATGGAGCTCTTCAAACTGTGGCCTGGAACGTCGGGTAGTGTGTCTTGTTTTGCTGGGTAGAAGACTATCTCTGTACTAGGTCGGCCCTCCACCCTTAGCGGCCGGCTCCCCGCTGGATTTGCCCGAATATCACGGTGCCGTCCCGGGTCAAGCTGCCACCTGTGCCAACTCGGGCTGCTTTGAGAGTGCCCATGGAGCTCTACAAACTGAGACCAGCAACGTGGGATGGTGAGCTTTGTTTTTCTGGAAAGAAGCCTTTGTCAGTACCAGGTAGGCCCTCGGCCCTAGGGGGCCTGTTGCCTCCTGGATATCCACAAATATCAAGATGCCTCTCAGGGACAAGCTGCCACCTGTGCTAGCTCTGGCTGCTTTGAGAGTGCCCACGGAACTCTGCAAACTGAGACTAAGACCTTGGGGTGGTGGGTTTTTTTCTCCTTGGGCAGTATAATGCACAATACCTAGGTGTCCCTAAGCACGTTGATGCTTGGTGCCTGCTCGATTTCTGTATTAATCAGGATGCCATCCAATTAAAGGCTGATAGCTGTGCCAACGTTGGGTGCTTGCACAGTGCCCACAGAGCTCTGCAAACTGAGACCTAGACGGTGAGGTGTTGAGGTTTTTTTCCTGGGCTGTTGCCCGCACAGTACTTTTGTGGCCATTTGGGGCCTGAGACCAGGAAGGTGAGGTGGTGAGTTTGGTTTCCCTGGGAAAAAGCTCACCACATTTTTTGGATGGGCCTTGCGTGCAGGCCCCGGTTGGCTGCTGTAATGCCGCATTGATCAAGATCTAGCTCACGTACAACCTGCCACCTGTGCCACCTCAGGCTGCTCTCACAGTGCCTGTGGATACAACGCTCTGTTTGACTCTTAGAGGTCTAATTACAAGCTGTGTTTGATAAATTATGAGTGTGGTAAATGAATGTGTTCTAGGAGTGTGAGATCCTTGAAATAGTATAATTTTTGATTTTCTTATGGTTGGAAGATCGTTTTACAAGCATAATGGGAATACTCCTTTTTTTAGGTACTTTTTCTTCTAGAAAGTATACCATAAGTGTTTTCTAATATTAAATGACAGAGCAGCCCGTTGATCCTTTACTGGAAATTTTTCCTATTTTTCAAAAATAACAGAAAAAAGCTCTTGCAAAAATAAGGGGAAAAAATTGCTTTAAAAAGTATTTCATTACAGCTTTTAAAGGCAATTAAAGTGCACCCATTGCTGATGGGAAGCCGATAACTGGTTAAACATGTATTCACTTGTTATGTCTCTCTAAAGAAATACTCTAACATCAAGCAATTAATCCCTTCCATCATAGTTTTAACCTCTTTCCTAGTTTAAATGTCAATGAAAAACATCATGAAGAACTCCATCTGTATCTCTCCGATTCATCTTACATACAAAGCAACTATTTTTCCACCGGTTTGCTTGATGGTCTGCTTACTGCATTCAGCATTTTTTGGCATGCTTTTTTGCTTCTTTCTGCTGTCAATACTGGCCAATACATGCCATCTGCCAATGGTAGGATTTCTCTCACCTAAGCATATGGATTGAATCTTTAAGATCACTTTCGATAAAATGGATAAAAAAGGAGTTGTTTGATTCCACCTAACATTGAGTCTCTTGGTAAAGGTCACCTGGAGAAAAGTTTTTGCTTCTAGAATTCAACTCATGGATTGAAATATTTGAGAAGACTGATAGGCACTGGAGCATGGAGACACCTTCAGCCTCTGTGGATATAAAGCCCAGATTAAAATGATCAATTCTCTCAACTTGATGGACTGTACTGAGCAGAATTCTGACTAGAATCTCTTTCACACATAGAACACCCTGTTCAAGACACATGGTAAGATGAAGCTCACCTCCGGTTCCCTGCAGGTATTTGTATTTCTAATGAGTCTTTGGGATGCCTAGGTGATTTTCAGATGTCTAAAGATGAGACAAAGCCCACGACTTTCTCAAGACCTGGAACCATCTCCCTAGAAGCTGCAAAACACACAATGCCTCACTTGTGTCAAATTTGCCAAAGCAAGGACTAGAGCAAGAACTGGATGCAAAATACTTACACAGAGATGATAGTTTTTAAGATATTCATCAGATATTCTTCACATGGGAAGAGTCTTTGAACTCTTCTGTGATAGAACCCCAAAACTAAATGTTTTTTTTTTCATTGAGCACTCTTCTTGATGCAATTCTTCAACTTGGCATGGCTTAATTCAATAGCATCCAAGTCAGAGAAAAATTGATAAAGGCAGATAGGAAAGAAAATTAGAAATTCGTTACTCAGAGTGTGAGTAGGAAGACAGGGAGCCATTCAAAAGAATAAGGAAACAAAACAGGAGCAGTGAAAATGAGACACATCCTGCATCTTTCCGGCGGGGAAGATGGATTATTTAATTAGTGACAAAATTAGAAGAGCCTGAACATTTGCTGTCCCACAACAGGAACAGAAAAACCATTGGGCACGCACATAATAGCCAAAGAAACATAACAAAGAGAAGGAAATACAGAGAATAGGAAAAAGAAGTAAGACGCTTTTTTCAATCATTGAAATTCAGGTGGTGTATCATTCTAATACACTTTTTTATACAGTAAAAGAGTAGTTATATACAGTCGGGTAAATTGCAGCTATGTATCATTTTTAGACAGGAAATGTTTTCCAAGAAACATGTACCAGATTATATATACAAGTTCCTGACTGCCAAAGAAGAAAGTACAAAACAGCAAACACTTGGGTAAAGTCCCAGGAACCAGAGATCAAGATCTACACCGATATAAGGAGAGCGGTGAGTTTTTCAAGAAGCAAAAGCGAATGCAGCTGACTGTGCTTGTGGATGAAAAGCTGTGGGATTTTTTGCAATTCCATTAAGAGCGCACAAAAGCGCGGTGCTCGGCTGCCTCATGCTTCGCATGCTGCGAGATGCACAGAAATTAAGATGAGCAAGGTTCTTCAGCTTTGCCCTTTTTCAGCAGCTGCGCCACACCGATGGACTGGAATATCTCTCGAGATGTTTTCCTTTCTCAAGAATGTATTGTTGCTGTGTCTTGACCGCACAAGGATAAGTATGAAGAGATCATAGCCATCTCGAAATAAATTCGCCGCTTTATTAAAAAGATAAATGCTTCAACAATGCGCAGCCACGACAAAAATCAGGGCCAAGACTGGGAGACGTTTGCTGTGCTGGCACCCAATTTCTGTCGGCGAAAAGTCATGGAGAAGCTTTTGGCTGGGATGCAGACGACGAGAGAGGCAGAAGACGGAGGTACGGGGCTGTCCGGAGCGAAGTGCCGCTGGCCGCCGTCTTTCGCCCGAAGCACCGCACGGGGACGCACCGAGACCACCACAAGCAGCAGTGCGCGAAGAAGCGGCTCTTTCGCCTTCGGTAGACGGAGAGCCGGCAGCTTGCAGCAGGTGAAGAAGCAAGCCGCACAACAGCAGCATTGTGGGCGCAGCTCTCTTACTGCTGCGGGATGGTGGATTGCCACTCGTATGCCTTTGAAAATCACGTTAGCATGCGAATGGAAGAAGTTTTTGGACAACTTTGCAGTGCATCTTGCTAGTGCTCCTGCAACGCTCCGTGGAAACTCTTGCGGGTCTCTTTGCGCTGCGAGATGCAAAGAACTGGGTGAACTCGTCAAACAAGATCGGTAGATGTTTGCAGTGCTGGCACACTTTCTCTCTCGGCGAGAAGTCATGGAGAAGCTTTTGGCTAGGATGCAGACGACGAGAGAGGCAGAAGACGGAGGTACGGGGCTATCCGGAGCGAAGTGCCGCTAGTCGCCGTCTTTCGCCCGAAGCAGCGCTCCGGAGCTCACCGCCACCGGCACAAGCAGCAGTGCGCGAAGTAGCGGCTCTTTCGCATTCTCTAGACGGAGAGCCGGCAGCTTGCAGGAGGTGAAGAAGCAAGCCGCACAACAGCAGCCTTGTGGGCGCAGCTCTCTTACTGCTGCGGGATGGTGGATTGCCACTCGTATGCCTTTGAAAATCACGTTAGCATGCGAATGGAAGAAGTTTTTGGACAACTTTGCAATGCATCTTGCTAGTGCTCCTGCAACGCTCCGTGGAAACTCTTGCGGGTCTCTTTGCGCTGCGAGATGCAAAGAACTGGGTGAACTCGTCAAACAAGATCGGTAGATGTTTGCAGTGCTGGCACACTTTCTCTCTCGGCGAGAAGTCATGGAGAAGCTTTTGGCTAGGATGCAGACGACGAGAGAGGCAGAAGACGGAGGTACGGGGCTATCCGGAGCGAAGTGCCGCTGGCCGGCGTCTTTCGCCCGAAGCAGCGCTCCGGAGCGCACCGCCACCGGCACAAGCAGCAGTGCGCGAAGTAGCGGCTCTTTCGCCTTCGGTAGACGGAGAGCCGGCAGCTTGCAGGAGGTGAAGAAGCAAGCCGCACAACAGCAGCATTGTGGGCGCAGCTCTCTTACTGTTGCGGGATGGTGGATTGCCACTCGTATGCCTTTGAAAATCACGTTAGCATGCGAATGGAAGAAGTTTTTGGACAACTTTGCAATGCATCTTGCTAGTGCTCCTGCAACGCTCCGTGGAAACTCTTGCGGGTCTCTTTGCGCTGCGAGATGCAAAGAACTGGGTGAACTCGTCAAGCAAGATCGGAAGATGTTTGCAGTGCTGGCACACTTTCTCTCTCGGCGAGAAGTCATGGAGAAGCTTTTGGCTAGGATGCAGACGACGAGAGAGGCAGAAGACGGAGGTACGGGGCTGTCCGGAGCGAAGTGCCGCTGGCCGGCGTCTTTCGCCCGAAGCAGCGCTCCGGAGCGCACCGCCACCGGCACAAGCAGCAGTGCGCGAAGTAGCGGCTCTTTCGCTTTCGCTAGACGGAGAGCCGGCAGCTTGCAGGAGGTGAAGAAGCAAGCCGCACAACAGCAGCATTGTGGGCGCAGCTCTCGAACTGCTGCGGGATGGTGGATTGCCACTCGTATGCCTTTGAAAATCACGTTAGCATGCGAATGGAAGAAGTTTTTGGACAACTTTGCAATGCATCTTGCTAGTGCTCCTGCAACGCTCCGTGGAAACTCTTGCGGGTCTCTTTGCGCTGCGAGATGCAAAGAACTGGGTGAACTCGTCAAACAAGATCGGTAGATGTTTGCAGTGCTGGCACACTTCCTCTCTCGGCGAGAAGTCATGGAGAAGCTTTTGGCTAGGATGCAGACGACGAGAGAGGCAGAAGACGGAGGTACGGGGCTGTCCGGAGCGAAGTGCCGCTGGCCGCCGTCTTTCGCCCGAAGCACCGCACGGGGACGCACCGAGACCACCACAAGCAGCAGTGCGCGAAGAAGCGGCTCTTTCGCCTTCGGTAGACGGAGAGCCGGCAGCTTGCAGCAGGTGAAGAAGCAAGCCGCACAACAGCAGCATTGTGGGCGCAGCTCTCTTACTGCTGCGGGATGGTGGATTGCCACTCGTATGCCTTTGAAAATCACGTTAGCATGCGAATGGAAGAAGTTTTTGGACAACTTTGCAGTGCATCTTGCTAGTGCTCCTGCAACGCTCCGTGGAAACTCTTGCGGGTCTCTTTGCGCTGCGAGATGCAAAGAACTGGGTGAACTCGTCAAACAAGATCGGTAGATGTTTGCAGTGCTGGCACACTTTCTCTCTCGGCGAGAAGTCATGGAGAAGCTTTTGGCTAGGATGCAGACGACGAGAGAGGCAGAAGACGGAGGTACGGGGCTATCCGGAGCGAAGTGCCGCTAGTCGCCGTCTTTCGCCCGAAGCAGCGCTCCGGAGCTCACCGCCACCGGCACAAGCAGCAGTGCGCGAAGTAGCGGCTCTTTCGCATTCTCTAGACGGAGAGCCGGCAGCTTGCAGGAGGTGAAGAAGCAAGCCGCACAACAGCAGCCTTGTGGGCGCAGCTCTCTTACTGCTGCGGGATGGTGGATTGCCACTCGTATGCCTTTGAAAATCACGTTAGCATGCGAATGGAAGAAGTTTTTGGACAACTTTGCAATGCATCTTGCTAGTGCTCCTGCAACGCTCCGTGGAAACTCTTGCGGGTCTCTTTGCGCTGCGAGATGCAAAGAACTGGGTGAACTCGTCAAACAAGATCGGTAGATGTTTGCAGTGCTGGCACACTTTCTCTCTCGGCGAGAAGTCATGGAGAAGCTTTTGGCTAGGATGCAGACGACGAGAGAGGCAGAAGACGGAGGTACGGGGCTATCCGGAGCGAAGTGCCGCTGGCCGGCGTCTTTCGCCCGAAGCAGCGCTCCGGAGCGCACCGCCACCGGCACAAGCAGCAGTGCGCGAAGTAGCGGCTCTTTCGCCTTCGGTAGACGGAGAGCCGGCAGCTTGCAGGAGGTGAAGAAGCAAGCCGCACAACAGCAGCATTGTGGGCGCAGCTCTCTTACTGTTGCGGGATGGTGGATTGCCACTCGTATGCCTTTGAAAATCACGTTAGCATGCGAATGGAAGAAGTTTTTGGACAACTTTGCAATGCATCTTGCTAGTGCTCCTGCAACGCTCCGTGGAAACTCTTGCGGGTCTCTTTGCGCTGCGAGATGCAAAGAACTGGGTGAACTCGTCAAGCAAGATCGGAAGATGTTTGCAGTGCTGGCACACTTTCTCTCTCGGCGAGAAGTCATGGAGAAGCTTTTGGCTAGGATGCAGACGACGAGAGAGGCAGAAGACGGAGGTACGGGGCTGTCCGGAGCGAAGTGCCGCTGGCCGGCGTCTTTCGCCCGAAGCAGCGCTCCGGAGCGCACCGCCACCGGCACAAGCAGCAGTGCGCGAAGTAGCGGCTCTTTCGCTTTCGCTAGACGGAGAGCCGGCAGCTTGCAGGAGGTGAAGAAGCAAGCCGCACAACAGCAGCATTGTGGGCGCAGCTCTCGAACTGCTGCGGGATGGTGGATTGCCACTCGTATGCCTTTGAAAATCACGTTAGCATGCGAATGGAAGAAGTTTTTGGACAACTTTGCAATGCATCTTGCTAGTGCTCCTGCAACGCTCCGTGGAAACTCTTGCGGGTCTCTTTGCGCTGCGAGATGCAAAGAACTGGGTGAACTCGTCAAACAAGATCGGTAGATGTTTGCAGTGCTGGCACACTTCCTCTCTCGGCGAGAAGTCATGGAGAAGCTTTTGGCTAGGATGCAGACGACGAGAGAGGCAGAAGACGGAGGTACGGGGCTGTCCGGAGCGAAGTGCCGCTGGCCGGCGTCTTTCGCCCGAAGCACCGCACGGGGACGCACCGAGACCACCACAAGCAGCAGTGCGCGAAGAAGCGGCTCTTTCGCCTTCGGTAGACGGAGAGCCGGCAGCTTGCAGCAGGTGAAGAAGCAAGCCGCACAACAGCAGCATTGTGGGCGCAGCTCTCTTACTGCTGCGGGATGGTGGATTGCCACTCGTATGCCTTTGAAAATCACGTTAGCATGCGAATGGAAGAAGTTTTTGGACAACTTTGCAGTGCATCTTGCTAGTGCTCCTGCAACGCTCCGTGGAAACTCTTGCGGGTCTCTTTGCGCTGCGAGATGCAAAGAACTGGGTGAACTCGTCAAGCAAGATCGGAAGATGTTTGCAGTGCTGGCACACTTTCTCTCTCGGCGAGAAGTCATGGAGAAGCTTTTGGCTAGGATGCAGACGACGAGAGAGGCAGAAGACGGAGGTACGGGGCTGTCCGGAGCGAAGTGCCGCTGGCCGCCGTCTTTCGCCCGAAGCAGCGCTCCGGAGCGCACCGCCACCGGCACAAGCAGCAGTGCGCGAAGAAGCGGCTCTTTCGCCTTCGGTAGACGGAGAGCCGGCAGCTTGCAGGAGGTGAAGAAGCAAGCCGCACAACAGCAGCCTTGTGGGCGCAGCTCTCTTACTGCTGCGGGATGGTGGATTGCCACTCGTATGCCTTTGAAAATCACGTTAGCATGCGAATGGAAGAAGTTTTTGGACAACTTTGCAATGCATCTTGCTAGTGCTCCTGCAACGCTCCGTGGAAACTCTTGCGGGTCTCTTTGCGCTGCGAGATGCAAAGAACTGGGTGAACTCGTCAAGCAAGATCGGAAGATGTTTGCAGTGCTGGCACACTTTCTCTCTCGGCGAGAAGTCATGGAGAAGCTTTTGGCTAGGATGCAGACGACGAGAGAGGCAGAAGACGGAGGTACGGGGCTATCCGGAGCGAAGTGCCGCTAGTCGCCGTCTTTCGCCCGAAGCAGCGCTCCGGAGCTCACCGCCACCGGCACAAGCAGCAGTGCGCGAAGTAGCGGCTCTTTCGCATTCTCTAGACGGAGAGCCGGCAGCTTGCAGGAGGTGAAGAAGCAAGCCGCACAACAGCAGCATTGTGGGCGCAGCTCTCTTACTGCTGCGGGATGGTGGATTGCCACTCGTATGCCTTTGAAAATCACGTTAGCATGGGAATGGAAGAAGTTTTTGGACAACTTTGCAATGCATCTTGCTAGTGCTCCTGCAACGCTCCATGGAAACTCTTGCGGGTCTCTTTGCGCTGCGAGATGCAAAGAACTGGGTGAACTCGTCAAACAAGATCGGTAGATGTTTGCAGTGCTGGCACACTTTCTCTCTCGGCGAGAAGTCATGGAGAAGCTTTTGGCTAGGATGCAGACGACGAGAGAGGCAGAAGACGGAGGTACGGGGCTATCCGGAGCGAAGTGCCGCTAGTCGCCGTCTTTCGCCCGAAGCAGCGCTCCGGAGCTCACCGCCACCGGCACAAGCAGCAGTGCGCGAAGTAGCGGCTCTTTCGCATTCTCTAGACGGAGAGCCGGCAGCTTGCAGGAGGTGAAGAAGCAAGCCGCACAACAGCAGCATTGTGGGCGCAGCTGTCGAACTGCTGCGGGATGGTGGATTGCCACTCGTATGCCTTTGAAAATCACGTTAGCATGCGAATGGAAGAAGTTTTTGGACAACTTTGCAATGCATCTTGCTAGTGCTCCTGCAACGCTCCGTGGAAACTCTTGCGGGTCTCTTTGCGCTGCGAGATGCAAAGAACTGGGTGAACTCGTCAAACAAGATCGGTAGATGTTTGCAGTGCTGGCACACTTTCTCTCTCGGCGAGAAGTCAGGGAGAAGCTTTTGGCTAGGATGCAGACGACGAGAGAGGCAGAAGACGGAGGTACGGGGCTGTCCGGAGCGAAGTGCCGCTGGCCGGCGTCTTTCGCCCGAAGCAGCGCTCCGGAGCGCACCGCCACCGGCACAAGCAGCAGTGCGCGAAGAAGCGGCTCTTTCGCTTTCGCTAGACGGAGAGCCGGCAGCTTGCAGGAGGTGAAGAAGCAAGCCGCACAACAGCAGCATTGTGGGCGCAGCTGTCGAACTGCTGCGGGATGGTGGATTGCCACTCGTATGCCTTTGAAAATCACGTTAGCATGCGAATGGAAGAAGTTTTTGGACAACTTTGCAATGCATCTTGCTAGTGCTCCTGCAACGCTCCGTGGAAACTCTTGCGGGTCTCTTTGCGCTGCGAGATGCAAAGAACTGGGTGAACTCGTCAAGCAAGATCGGAAGATGTTTGCAGTGCTGGCACACTTTCTCTCTCGGCGAGAAGTCATGGAGAAGCTTTTGGCTAGAATGCAGACGACGAGAGAGGCAGAAGACGGAGGTACGGGGCTGTCCGGAGCGAAGTGCCGCTGGCCGGCGTCTTTCGCCCGAAGCAGCGCTCCGGAGCGCACCGCCACCGGCACAAGCAGCAGTGCGCGAAGTAGCGGCTCTTTCGCTTTCGCTAGACGGAGAGCCGGCAGCTTGCAGGAGGTGAAGAAGCAAGCCGCACAACAGCAGCATTGTGGGCGCAGCTCTCTTACTGCTGCGGGATGGTGGATTGCCACTCGTATGCCTTTGAAAATCACGTTAGCATGCGAATGGAAGAAGTTTTTGGACAACTTTGCAATGCATCTTGCTAGTGCTCCTGCAACGCTCCGTGGAAACTCTTGCGGGTCTCTTTGCGCTGCGAGATGCAAAGAACTGGGTGAACTCGTCAAGCAAGATCGGAAGATGTTTGCAGTGCTGGCACACTTTCTCTCTCGGCGAGAAGTCATGGAGAAGCTTTTGGCTAGAATGCAGACGACGAGAGAGGCAGAAGACGGAGGTACGGGGCTGTCCGGAGCGAAGTGCCGCTGGCCGGCGTCTTTCGCCCGAAGCAGCGCTCCGGAGCGCACCGCCACCGGCACAAGCAGCAGTGCGCGAAGTAGCGGCTCTTTCGCTTTCGCTAGACGGAGAGCCGGCAGCTTGCAGGAGGTGAAGAAGCAAGCCGCACAACAGCAGCATTGTGGGCGCAGCTCTCGAACTGCTGCGGGATGGTGGATTGCCACTCGTATGCCTTTGAAAATCACGTTAGCATGCGAATGGAAGAAGTTTTTGGACAACTTTGCAATGCATCTTGCTAGTGCTCCTGCAACGCTCCGTGGAAACTCTTGCGGGTCTCTTTGCGCTGCGAGATGCAAAGAACTGGGTGAACTCGTCAAGCAAGATCGGAAGATGTTTGCAGTGCTGGCACACTTTCTCTCTCGGCGAGAAGTCATGGAGAAGCTTTAGGCTAGAATGCAGACGACGAGAGAGGCAGAAGCCGGAGGTACGGGGCTGTCCGGAGCGAAGTGCCGCTGGCCGGCGTCTTTCGCCCGAAGCAGCACGGGGACGCACCGAGACCACCACAAGCAGCAGTGCGCGAAGAAGCGGCTCTTTCGCCTTCGGTAGACGGAGAGCCGGCAGCTTGCAGGAGGTGAAGAAGCAAGCCGCACAACAGCAGCATTGTGGGCGCAGCTCTCTTACTGCTGCGGGATGGTGGATTGCCACTCGTATGCCTTTGAAAATCACGTTAGCATGCGAATGGAAGAAGTTTTTGGACAACTTTGCAGTGCATCTTGCTAGTGCTCCTGCAACGCTCCGTGGAAACTCTTGCGGGTCTCTTTGCGCTGCGAGATGCAAAGAACTGGGTGAACTCGTCAAGCAAGATCGGAAGATGTTTGCAGTGCTGGCACACTTTCTCTCTCGGCGAGAAGTCAGGGAGAAGCTTTTGGCTAGGATGCAGACGACGAGAGAGGCAGAAGACGGAGGTACGGGGCTGTCCGGAGCGAAGTGCCGCTGGCCGCCGTCTTTCGCCCGAAGCAGCGCTCCGGAGCGCACCGCCACCGGCACAAGCAGCAGTGCGCGAAGAAGCGGCTCTTTCGCCTTCGGTAGACGGAGAGCCGGCAGCTTGCAGGAGGTGAAGAAGCAAGCCGCACAACAGCAGCCTTGTGGGCGCAGCTCTCTTACTGCTGCGGGATGGTGGATTGCCACTCGTATGCCTTTGAAAATCACGTTAGCATGCGAATGGAAGAAGTTTTTGGACAACTTTGCAATGCATCTTGCTAGTGCTCCTGCAACGCTCCGTGGAAACTCTTGCGGGTCTCTTTGCGCTGCGAGATGCAAAGAACTGGGTGAACTCGTCAAGCAAGATCGGAAGATGTTTGCAGTGCTGGCACACTTTCTCTCTCGGCGAGAAGTCATGGAGAAGCCTTTGGCTAGGATGCAGACGACGAGAGAGGCAGAAGACGGAGGTACGGGGCTATCCGGAGCGAAGTGCCGCTAGTCGCCGTCTTTCGCCCGAAGCAGCGCTCCGGAGCTCACCGCCACCGGCACAAGCAGCAGTGCGCGAAGTAGCGGCTCTTTCGCATTCTCTAGACGGAGAGCCGGCAGCTTGCAGGAGGTGAAGAAGCAAGCCGCACAACAGCAGCATTGTGGGCGCAGCTCTCTTACTGCTGCGGGATGGTGGATTGCCACTCGTATGCCTTTGAAAATCACGTTAGCATGGGAATGGAAGAAGTTTTTGGACAACTTTGCAATGCATCTTGCTAGTGCTCCTGCAACGCTCCGTGGAAACTCTTGCGGGTCTCTTTGCGCTGCGAGATGCAAAGAACTGGGTGAACTCGTCAAACAAGATCGGTAGATGTTTGCAGTGCTGGCACACTTTCTCTCTCGGCGAGAAGTCAGGGAGAAGCTTTTGGCTAGGATGCAGACGACGAGAGAGGCAGAAGACGGAGGTACGGGGCTATCCGGAGCGAAGTGCCGCTAGTCGCCGTCTTTCGCCCGAAGCAGCGCTCCGGAGCTCACCGCCACCGGCACAAGCAGCAGTGCGCGAAGTAGCGGCTCTTTCGCATTCTCTAGACGGAGAGCCGGCAGCTTGCAGGAGGTGAAGAAGCAAGCCGCACAACAGCAGCATTGTGGGCGCAGCTCTCGAACTGCTGCGGGATGGTGGATTGCCACTCGTATGCCTTTGAAAATCACGTTAGCATGCGAATGGAAGAAGTTTTTGGACAACTTTGCAATGCATCTTGCTAGTGCTCCTGCAACGCTCCGTGGAAACTCTTGCGGGTCTCTTTGCGCTGCGAGATGCAAAGAACTGGGTGAACTCGTCAAACAAGATCGGTAGATGTTTGCAGTGCTGGCACACTTTCTCTCTCGGCGAGAAGTCATGGAGAAGCTTTTGGCTAGGATGCAGACGACGAGAGAGGCAGAAGACGGAGGTACGGGGCTGTCCGGAGCGAAGTGCCGCTGGCCGGCGTCTTTCGCCCGAAGCAGCGCTCCGGAGCGCACCGCCACCGGCACAAGCAGCAGTGCGCGAAGTAGCGGCTCTTTCGCTTTCGCTAGACGGAGAGCCGGCAGCTTGCAGGAGGTGAAGAAGCAAGCCGCACAACAGCAGCATTGTGGGCGCAGCTCTCGAACTGCTGCGGGATGGTGGATTGCCACTCGTATGCCTTTGAAAATCACGTTAGCATGCGAATGGAAGAAGTTTTTGGACAACTTTGCAATGCATCTTGCTAGTGCTCCTGCAACGCTCCGTGGAAACTCTTGCGGGTCTCTTTGCGCTGCGAGATGCAAAGAACTGGGTGAACTCGTCAAGCAAGATCGGAAGATGTTTGCAGTGCTGGCACACTTTCTCTCTCGGCGAGAAGTCATGGAGAAGCTTTTGGCTAGGATGCAGACGACGAGAGAGGCAGAAGACGGAGGTACGGGGCTGTCCGGAGCGAAGTGCCGCTGGCCGGCGTCTTTCGCCCGAAGCAGCGCTCCGGAGCGCACCGCCACCGGCACAAGCAGCAGTGCGCGAAGTAGCGGCTCTTTCGCTTTCGCTAGACGGAGAGCCGGCAGCTTGCAGGAGGTGAAGAAGCAAGCCGCACAACAGCAGCATTGTGGGCGCAGCTCTCGAACTGCTGCGGGATGGTGGATTGCCACTCGTATGCCTTTGAAAATCACGTTAGCATGCGAATGGAAGAAGTTTTTGGACAACTTTGCAATGCATCTTGCTAGTGCTCCTGCAACGCTCCGTGGAAACTCTTGCGGGTCTCTTTGCGCTGCGAGATGCAAAGAACTGGGTGAACTCGTCAAACAAGATCGGTAGATGTTTGCAGTGCTGGCACACTTCCTCTCTCGGCGAGAAGTCATGGAGAAGCTTTTGGCTAGGATGCAGACGACGAGAGAGGCAGAAGACGGAGGTACGGGGCTGTCCGGAGCGAAGTGCCGCTGGCCGGCGTCTTTCGCCCGAAGCAGCGCTCCGGAGCGCACCGCCACCGGCACAAGCAGCAGTGCGCGAAGAAGCGGCTCTTTCGCTTTCGCTAGACGGAGAGCCGGCAGCTTGCAGGAGGTGAAGAAGCAAGCCGCACAACAGCAGCATTGTGGGCGCAGCTGTCGAACTGCTGCGGGGTGGTGGATTGCCACTCGTATACCTTTGAAAATCCCGTTAGCATGCGAATGGAAGAAGTTTTTGGACAACTTTGCAATGCATCTTGCTAGTGCTCCTGCAACGCTCCGTGGAAACTCTTGCGGGTCTCTTTGCTCTGCGAGATGCAAAGAACTGGGTGAACTCGTCAAGCAAGATCGGAAGATGTTTGCAGTGCTGGCACACTTTCTCTCTGGGCGAGAAGTCATGGAGAAGCTTTTGGCTTGGATGCAGACGACGAAAGAGGCAGAAGACGGAGGTACGGGGCTATCCGGAGCGAAGTGCCGCTGGTCGGCGTCTTTCGCCCGAAGCAGCGCTCCGGAGCGCACCGCCACCGGCACAAGCAGCAGTGCGCGAAGTAGCGGCTCTTTCGCATTCTCTAGACGGAGAGCCGGCAGCTTGCAGGAGGTGAAGAAGCAAGCCGCACAACAGCAGCATTGTGGGCGCAGCTCTCTTACTGCTGCGGGATGGTGGATTGCCACTCGTATGCCTTTGAAAATCACGTTAGCATGCGAATGGAAGAAGTTTTTGGACAACTTTGCAATGCATCTTGCTAGTGCTCCTGCAACGCTCCGTGGAAACTCTTGCGGGTCTCTTTGCGCTGCGAGATGCAAAGAACTGGGTGAACTCGTCAAACAAGATCGGTAGATGTTTGCAGTGCTGGCACACTTTCTCTCTCGGCGAGAAGTCATGGAGAAGCTTTTGGCTAGGATGCAGACGACGAGAGAGGCAGAAGACGGAGGTACGGGGCTGTCCGGAGCGAAGTGCCGCTGGCCGGCGTCTTTCGCCCGAAGCAGCGCTCCGGAGCGCACCGCCACCGGCACAAGCAGCAGTGCGCGAAGTAGCGGCTCTTTCGCTTTCGCTAGACGGAGAGCCGGCAGCTTGCAGGAGGTGAAGAAGCAAGCCGCACAACAGCAGCATTGTGGGCGCAGCTCTCGAACTGCTGCGGGATGGTGGATTGCCACTCGTATGCCTTTGAAAATCACGTTAGCATGCGAATGGAAGAAGTTTTTGGACAACTTTGCAATGCATCTTGCTAGTGCTCCTGCAACGCTCCGTGGAAACTCTTGCGGGTCTCTTTGCGCTGCGAGATGCAAAGAACTGGGTGAACTCGTCAAGCAAGATCGGAAGATGTTTGCAGTGCTGGCACACTTTCTCTCTCGGCGAGAAGTCATGGAGAAGCTTTTGGCTAGGATGCAGACGACGAGAGAGGCAGAAGACGGAGGTACGGGGCTGTCCGGAGCGAAGTGCCGCTGGCCGGCGTCTTTCGCCCGAAGCAGCGCTCCGGAGCGCACCGCCACCGGCACAAGCAGCAGTGCGCGAAGTAGCGGCTCTTTCGCTTTCGCTAGACGGAGAGCCGGCAGCTTGCAGGAGGTGAAGAAGCAAGCCGCACAACAGCAGCATTGTGGGCGCAGCTCTCGAACTGCTGCGGGATGGTGGATTGCCACTCGTATGCCTTTGAAAATCACGTTAGCATGCGAATGGAAGAAGTTTTTGGACAACTTTGCAATGCATCTTGCTAGTGCTCCTGCAACGCTCCGTGGAAACTCTTGCGGGTCTCTTTGCGCTGCGAGATGCAAAGAACTGGGTGAACTCGTCAAACAAGATCGGTAGATGTTTGCAGTGCTGGCACACTTCCTCTCTCGGCGAGAAGTCATGGAGAAGCTTTTGGCTAGGATGCAGACGACGAGAGAGGCAGAAGACGGAGGTACGGGGCTGTCCGGAGCGAAGTGCCGCTGGCCGGCGTCTTTCGCCCGAAGCAGCGCTCCGGAGCGCACCGCCACCGGCACAAGCAGCAGTGCGCGAAGAAGCGGCTCTTTCGCTTTCGCTAGACGGAGAGCCGGCAGCTTGCAGGAGGTGAAGAAGCAAGCCGCACAACAGCAGCATTGTGGGCGCAGCTGTCGAACTGCTGCGGGGTGGTGGATTGCCACTCGTATACCTTTGAAAATCCCGTTAGCATGCGAATGGAAGAAGTTTTTGGACAACTTTGCAATGCATCTTGCTAGTGCTCCTGCAACGCTCCGTGGAAACTCTTGCGGGTCTCTTTGCTCTGCGAGATGCAAAGAACTGGGTGAACTCGTCAAGCAAGATCGGAAGATGTTTGCAGTGCTGGCACACTTTCTCTCTGGGCGAGAAGTCATGGAGAAGCTTTTGGCTTGGATGCAGACGACGAGAGAGGCAGAAGACGGAGGTACGGGGCTATCCGGAGCGAAGTGCCGCTGGTCGGCGTCTTTCGCCCGAAGCAGCGCTCCGGAGCGCACCGCCACCGGCACAAGCAGCAGTGCGCGAAGAAGCGGCTCTTTCGCCTTCGGTAGACGGAGAGCCGGCAGCTTGCAGGAGGTGAAGAAGCAAGCCGCACAACAGCAGCCTTGTGGGCGCAGCTCTCTTACTGCTGCGGGATGGTGGATTGCCACTCGTATGCCTTTGAAAATCACGTTAGCATGCGAATGGAAGAAGTTTTTGGACAACTTTGCAATGCATCTTGCTAGTGCTCCTGCAACGCTCCGTGGAAACTCTTGCGGGTCTCTTTGCGCTGCGAGATGCAAAGAACTGGGTGAACTCGTCAAACAAGATCGGTAGATGTTTGCAGTGCTGGCACACTTTCTCTCTCGGCGAGAAGTCATGGAGAAGCTTTTGGCTAGGATGCAGACGACGAGAGAGGCAGAAGACGGAGGTACGGGGCTGTCCGGAGCGAAGTGCCGCTGGCCGGCGTCTTTCGCCCGAAGCAGCGCTCCGGAGCGCACCGCCACCGGCACAAGCAGCAGTGCGCGAAGAAGCGGCTCTTTCGCTTTCGCTAGACGGAGAGCCGGCAGCTTGCAGGAGGTGAAGAAGCAAGCCGCACAACAGCAGCCTTGTGGGCGCAGCTCTCTTACTGCTGCGGGATGGTGGATTGCCACTCGTATGCCTTTGAAAATCACGTTAGCATGCGAATGGAAGAAGTTTTTGGACAACTTTGCAATGCATCTTGCTAGTGCTCCTGCAACGCTCCGTGGAAACTCTTGCGGGTCTCTTTGCGCTGCGAGATGCAAAGAACTGGGTGAACTCGTCAAACAAGATCGGTAGATGTTTGCAGTGCTGGCACACTTTCTCTCTCGGCGAGAAGTCATGGAGAAGCTTTTGGCTAGGATGCAGACGACGAGAGAGGCAGAAGACGGAGGTACGGGGCTATCCGGAGCGAAGTGCCGCTGGCCGGCGTCTTTCGCCCGAAGCAGCGCTCCGGAGCGCACCGCCACCGGCACAAGCAGCAGTGCGCGAAGTAGCGGCTCTTTCGCCTTCGGTAGACGGAGAGCCGGCAGCTTGCAGGAGGTGAAGAAGCAAGCCGCACAACAGCAGCATTGTGGGCGCAGCTCTCTTAC
This sequence comes from Motacilla alba alba, assembly GCF_015832195.1. Taxonomy (NCBI): domain Eukaryota; kingdom Metazoa; phylum Chordata; class Aves; order Passeriformes; family Motacillidae; genus Motacilla; species Motacilla alba. The sequence continues at coordinate 27,030 of NW_024037286.1, read as the reverse complement.
TGTTGCGGGATGGTGGATTGCCACTCGTATGCCTTTGAAAATCACGTTAGCATGCGAATGGAAGAAGTTTTTGGACAACTTTGCAATGCATCTTGCTAGTGCTCCTGCAACGCTCCGTGGAAACTCTTGCGGGTCTCTTTGCGCTGCGAGATGCAAAGAACTGGGTGAACTCGTCAAGCAAGATCGGAAGATGTTTGCAGTGCTGGCACACTTTCTCTCTCGGCGAGAAGTCATGGAGAAGCTTTTGGCTAGGATGCAGACGACGAGAGAGGCAGAAGACGGAGGTACGGGGCTGTCCGGAGCGAAGTGCCGCTGGCCGGCGTCTTTCGCCCGAAGCAGCGCTCCGGAGCGCACCGCCACCGGCACAAGCAGCAGTGCGCGAAGTAGCGGCTCTTTCGCTTTCGCTAGACGGAGAGCCGGCAGCTTGCAGGAGGTGAAGAAGCAAGCCGCACAACAGCAGCATTGTGGGCGCAGCTCTCGAACTGCTGCGGGATGGTGGATTGCCACTCGTATGCCTTTGAAAATCACGTTAGCATGCGAATGGAAGAAGTTTTTGGACAACTTTGCAATGCATCTTGCTAGTGCTCCTGCAACGCTCCGTGGAAACTCTTGCGGGTCTCTTTGCGCTGCGAGATGCAAAGAAACTGGGTGAACTCGTCAAACAAGATCGGTAGATGTTTGCAGTGCTGGCACACTTCCTCTCTCGGCGAGAAGTAATGGAGAAGCTTTTGGCTAGGATGCAGACGACGAGAGAGGCAGAAGCCGGAGGTACGGGGCTGTCCGGAGCGAAGTGCCGCTGGCCGGCGTCTTTCGCCCGAAGCACCGCACGGGGACGCACCGAGACCACCACAAGCAGCAGTGCGCGAAGAAGCGGCTCTTTCGCCTTCGGTAGACGGAGAGCCGGCAGCTTGCAGCAGGTGAAGAAGCAAGCCGCACAACAGCAGCATTGTGGGCGCAGCTCTCTTACTGCTGCGGGATGGTGGATTGCCACTCGTATGCCTTTGAAAATCACGTTAGCATGCGAATGGAAGAAGTTTTTGGACAACTTTGCAGTGCATCTTGCTAGTGCTCCTGCAACGCTCCGTGGAAACTCTTGCGGGTCTCTTTGCGCTGCGAGATGCAAAGAACTGGGTGAACTCGTCAAGCAAGATCGGAAGATGTTTGCAGTGCTGGCACACTTTCTCTCTCGGCGAGAAGTCATGGAGAAGCTTTTGGCTAGGATGCAGACGACGAGAGAGGCAGAAGACGGAGGTACGGGGCTGTCCGGAGCGAAGTGCCGCTGGCCGCCGTCTTTCGCCCGAAGCAGCGCTCCGGAGCGCACCGCCACCGGCACAAGCAGCAGTGCGCGAAGAAGCGGCTCTTTCGCCTTCGGTAGACGGAGAGCCGGCAGCTTGCAGGAGGTGAAGAAGCAAGCCGCACAACAGCAGCCTTGTGGGCGCAGCTCTCTTACTGCTGCGGGATGGTGGATTGCCACTCGTATGCCTTTGAAAATCACGTTAGCATGCGAATGGAAGAAGTTTTTGGACAACTTTGCAATGCATCTTGCTAGTGCTCCTGCAACGCTCCGTGGAAACTCTTGCGGGTCTCTTTGCGCTGCGAGATGCAAAGAACTGGGTGAACTCGTCAAGCAAGATCGGAAGATGTTTGCAGTGCTGGCACACTTTCTCGGCGAGAAGTCATGGAGAAGCTTTTGGCTAGGATGCAGACGACGAGAGAGGCAGAAGACGGAGGTACGGGGCTATCCGGAGCGAAGTGCCGCTAGTCGCCGTCTTTCGCCCGAAGCAGCGCTCCGGAGCTCACCGCCACCGGCACAAGCAGCAGTGCGCGAAGTAGCGGCTCTTTCGCATTCTCTAGACGGAGAGCCGGCAGCTTGCAGGAGGTGAAGAAGCAAGCCGCACAACAGCAGCATTGTGGGCGCAGCTCTCTTACTGCTGCGGGATGGTGGATTGCCACTCGTATGCCTTTGAAAATCACGTTAGCATGGGAATGGAAGAAGTTTTTGGACAACTTTGCAATGCATCTTGCTAGTGCTCCTGCAACGCTCCATGGAAACTCTTGCGGGTCTCTTTGCGCTGCGAGATGCAAAGAACTGGGTGAACTCGTCAAACAAGATCGGTAGATGTTTGCAGTGCTGGCACACTTTCTCTCTCGGCGAGAAGTCATGGAGAAGCTTTTGGCTAGGATGCAGACGACGAGAGAGGCAGAAGACGGAGGTACGGGGCTATCCGGAGCGAAGTGCCGCTAGTCGCCGTCTTTCGCCCGAAGCAGCGCTCCGGAGCTCACCGCCACCGGCACAAGCAGCAGTGCGCGAAGTAGCGGCTCTTTCGCATTCTCTAGACGGAGAGCCGGCAGCTTGCAGGAGGTGAAGAAGCAAGCCGCACAACAGCAGCATTGTGGGCGCAGCTGTCGAACTGCTGCGGGATGGTGGATTGCCACTCGTATGCCTTTGAAAATCACGTTAGCATGCGAATGGAAGAAGTTTTTGGACAACTTTGCAATGCATCTTGCTAGTGCTCCTGCAACGCTCCGTGGAAACTCTTGCGGGTCTCTTTGCGCTGCGAGATGCAAAGAACTGGGTGAACTCGTCAAACAAGATCGGTAGATGTTTGCAGTGCTGGCACACTTTCTCTCTCGGCGAGAAGTCAGGGAGAAGCTTTTGGCTAGGATGCAGACGACGAGAGAGGCAGAAGACGGAGGTACGGGGCTGTCCGGAGCGAAGTGCCGCTGGCCGGCGTCTTTCGCCCGAAGCAGCGCTCCGGAGCGCACCGCCACCGGCACAAGCAGCAGTGCGCGAAGAAGCGGCTCTTTCGCTTTCGCTAGACGGAGAGCCGGCAGCTTGCAGGAGGTGAAGAAGCAAGCCGCACAACAGCAGCATTGTGGGCGCAGCTCTCGAACTGCTGCGGGATGGTGGATTGCCACTCGTATGCCTTTGAAAATCACGTTAGCATGCGAATGGAAGAAGTTTTTGGACAACTTTGCAATGCATCTTGCTAGTGCTCCTGCAACGCTCCGTGGAAACTCTTGCGGGTCTCTTTGCGCTGCGAGATGCAAAGAACTGGGTGAACTCGTCAAACAAGATCGGTAGATGTTTGCAGTGCTGGCACACTTTCTCTCTCGGGCGAGAAGTCATGGAGAAGCTTTTGGCTAGAATGCAGACGACGAGAGAGGCAGAAGACGGAGGTACGGGGCTATCCGGAGCGAAGTGCCGCTGGCCGGCGTCTTTCGCCCGAAGCAGCGCTCCGGAGCGCACCGCCACCGGCACAAGCAGCAGTGCGCGAAGTAGCGGCTCTTTCGCTTTCGGTAGACGGAGAGCCGGCAGCTTGCAGGAGGTGAAGAAGCAAGCCGCACAACAGCAGCATTGTGGGCGCAGCTGTCGAACTGCTGCGGGATGGTGGATTGCCACTCGTATGCCTTTGAAAATCACGTTAGCATGCGAATGGAAGAAGTTTTTGGACAACTTTGCAATGCATCTTGCTAGTGCTCCTGCAACGCTCCGTGGAAACTCTTGCGGGTCTCTTTGCGCTGCGAGATGCAAAGAACTGGGTGAACTCGTCAAGCAAGATCGGAAGATGTTTGCAGTGCTGGCACACTTTCTCTCTCGGCGAGAAGTCATGGAGAAGCTTTTGGCTAGAATGCAGACGACGAGAGAGGCAGAAGACGGAGGTACGGGGCTGTCCGGAGCGAAGTGCCGCTGGCCGGCGTCTTTCGCCCGAAGCAGCGCTCCGGAGCGCACCGCCACCGGCACAAGCAGCAGTGCGCGAAGTAGCGGCTCTTTCGCTTTCGCTAGACGGAGAGCCGGCAGCTTGCAGGAGGTGAAGAAGCAAGCCGCACAACAGCAGCATTGTGGGCGCAGCTCTCTTACTGCTGCGGGATGGTGGATTGCCACTCGTATGCCTTTGAAAATCACGTTAGCATGCGAATGGAAGAAGTTTTTGGACAACTTTGCAATGCATCTTGCTAGTGCTCCTGCAACGCTCCGTGGAAACTCTTGCGGGTCTCTTTGCGCTGCGAGATGCAAAGAACTGGGTGAACTCGTCAAGCAAGATCGGAAGATGTTTGCAGTGCTGGCACACTTTCTCTCTCGGCGAGAAGTCATGGAGAAGCTTTTGGCTAGAATGCAGACGACGAGAGAGGCAGAAGCCGGAGGTACGGGGCTGTCCGGAGCGAAGTGCCGCTGGCCGGCGTCTTTCGCCCGAAGCAGCGCTCCGGAGCGCACCGCCACCGGCACAAGCAGCAGTGCGCGAAGTAGCGGCTCTTTCGCTTTCGCTAGACGGAGAGCCGGCAGCTTGCAGGAGGTGAAGAAGCAAGCCGCACAACAGCAGCATTGTGGGCGCAGCTCTCGAACTGCTGCGGGATGGTGGATTGCCACTCGTATGCCTTTGAAAATCACGTTAGCATGCGAATGGAAGAAGTTTTTGGACAACTTTGCAATGCATCTTGCTAGTGCTCCTGCAACGCTCCGTGGAAACTCTTGCGGGTCTCTTTGCGCTGCGAGATGCAAAGAACTGGGTGAACTCGTCAAGCAAGATCGGAAGATGTTTGCAGTGCTGGCACACTTTCTCTCTCGGCGAGAAGTCATGGAGAAGCTTTAGGCTAGAATGCAGACGACGAGAGAGGCAGAAGCCGGAGGTACGGGGCTGTCCGGAGCGAAGTGCCGCTGGCCGGCGTCTTTCGCCCGAAGCAGCACGGGGACGCACCGAGACCACCACAAGCAGCAGTGCGCGAAGAAGCGGCTCTTTCGCCTTCGGTAGACGGAGAGCCGGCAGCTTGCAGGAGGTGAAGAAGCAAGCCGCACAACAGCAGCATTGTGGGCGCAGCTCTCTTACTGCTGCGGGATGGTGGATTGCCACTCGTATGCCTTTGAAAATCACGTTAGCATGCGAATGGAAGAAGTTTTTGGACAACTTTGCAGTGCATCTTGCTAGTGCTCCTGCAACGCTCCGTGGAAACTCTTGCGGGTCTCTTTGCGCTGCGAGATGCAAAGAACTGGGTGAACTCGTCAAGCAAGATCGGAAGATGTTTGCAGTGCTGGCACACTTTCTCTCTCGGCGAGAAGTCAGGGAGAAGCTTTTGGCTAGGATGCAGACGACGAGAGAGGCAGAAGACGGAGGTACGGGGCTGTCCGGAGCGAAGTGCCGCTGGCCGCCGTCTTTCGCCCGAAGCAGCGCTCCGGAGCGCACCGCCACCGGCACAAGCAGCAGTGCGCGAAGAAGCGGCTCTTTCGCCTTCGGTAGACGGAGAGCCGGCAGCTTGCAGGAGGTGAAGAAGCAAGCCGCACAACAGCAGCCTTGTGGGCGCAGCTCTCTTACTGCTGCGGGATGGTGGATTGCCACTCGTATGCCTTTGAAAATCACGTTAGCATGCGAATGGAAGAAGTTTTTGGACAACTTTGCAATGCATCTTGCTAGTGCTCCTGCAACGCTCCGTGGAAACTCTTGCGGGTCTCTTTGCGCTGCGAGATGCAAAGAACTGGGTGAACTCGTCAAGCAAGATCGGAAGATGTTTGCAGTGCTGGCACACTTTCTCTCTCGGCGAGAAGTCATGGAGAAGCCTTTGGCTAGGATGCAGACGACGAGAGAGGCAGAAGACGGAGGTACGGGGCTATCCGGAGCGAAGTGCCGCTAGTCGCCGTCTTTCGCCCGAAGCAGCGCTCCGGAGCTCACCGCCACCGGCACAAGCAGCAGTGCGCGAAGTAGCGGCTCTTTCGCATTCTCTAGACGGAGAGCCGGCAGCTTGCAGGAGGTGAAGAAGCAAGCCGCACAACAGCAGCATTGTGGGCGCAGCTCTCTTACTGCTGCGGGATGGTGGATTGCCACTCGTATGCCTTTGAAAATCACGTTAGCATGGGAATGGAAGAAGTTTTTGGACAACTTTGCAATGCATCTTGCTAGTGCTCCTGCAACGCTCCGTGGAAACTCTTGCGGGTCTCTTTGCGCTGCGAGATGCAAAGAACTGGGTGAACTCGTCAAACAAGATCGGTAGATGTTTGCAGTGCTGGCACACTTTCTCTCTCGGCGAGAAGTCAGGGAGAAGCTTTTGGCTAGGATGCAGACGACGAGAGAGGCAGAAGACGGAGGTACGGGGCTATCCGGAGCGAAGTGCCGCTAGTCGCCGTCTTTCGCCCGAAGCAGCGCTCCGGAGCTCACCGCCACCGGCACAAGCAGCAGTGCGCGAAGTAGCGGCTCTTTCGCATTCTCTAGACGGAGAGCCGGCAGCTTGCAGGAGGTGAAGAAGCAAGCCGCACAACAGCAGCATTGTGGGCGCAGCTCTCGAACTGCTGCGGGATGGTGGATTGCCACTCGTATGCCTTTGAAAATCACGTTAGCATGCGAATGGAAGAAGTTTTTGGACAACTTTGCAATGCATCTTGCTAGTGCTCCTGCAACGCTCCGTGGAAACTCTTGCGGGTCTCTTTGCGCTGCGAGATGCAAAGAACTGGGTGAACTCGTCAAACAAGATCGGTAGATGTTTGCAGTGCTGGCACACTTTCTCTCTCGGCGAGAAGTCATGGAGAAGCTTTTGGCTAGGATGCAGACGACGAGAGAGGCAGAAGACGGAGGTACGGGGCTGTCCGGAGCGAAGTGCCGCTGGCCGGCGTCTTTCGCCCGAAGCAGCGCTCCGGAGCGCACCGCCACCGGCACAAGCAGCAGTGCGCGAAGTAGCGGCTCTTTCGCTTTCGCTAGACGGAGAGCCGGCAGCTTGCAGGAGGTGAAGAAGCAAGCCGCACAACAGCAGCATTGTGGGCGCAGCTCTCGAACTGCTGCGGGATGGTGGATTGCCACTCGTATGCCTTTGAAAATCACGTTAGCATGCGAATGGAAGAAGTTTTTGGACAACTTTGCAATGCATCTTGCTAGTGCTCCTGCAACGCTCCGTGGAAACTCTTGCGGGTCTCTTTGCGCTGCGAGATGCAAAGAACTGGGTGAACTCGTCAAGCAAGATCGGAAGATGTTTGCAGTGCTGGCACACTTTCTCTCTCGGCGAGAAGTCATGGAGAAGCTTTTGGCTAGGATGCAGACGACGAGAGAGGCAGAAGACGGAGGTACGGGGCTGTCCGGAGCGAAGTGCCGCTGGCCGGCGTCTTTCGCCCGAAGCAGCGCTCCGGAGCGCACCGCCACCGGCACAAGCAGCAGTGCGCGAAGTAGCGGCTCTTTCGCTTTCGCTAGACGGAGAGCCGGCAGCTTGCAGGAGGTGAAGAAGCAAGCCGCACAACAGCAGCATTGTGGGCGCAGCTCTCGAACTGCTGCGGGATGGTGGATTGCCACTCGTATGCCTTTGAAAATCACGTTAGCATGCGAATGGAAGAAGTTTTTGGACAACTTTGCAATGCATCTTGCTAGTGCTCCTGCAACGCTCCGTGGAAACTCTTGCGGGTCTCTTTGCGCTGCGAGATGCAAAGAACTGGGTGAACTCGTCAAACAAGATCGGTAGATGTTTGCAGTGCTGGCACACTTCCTCTCTCGGCGAGAAGTCATGGAGAAGCTTTTGGCTAGGATGCAGACGACGAGAGAGGCAGAAGACGGAGGTACGGGGCTGTCCGGAGCGAAGTGCCGCTGGCCGGCGTCTTTCGCCCGAAGCAGCGCTCCGGAGCGCACCGCCACCGGCACAAGCAGCAGTGCGCGAAGAAGCGGCTCTTTCGCTTTCGCTAGACGGAGAGCCGGCAGCTTGCAGGAGGTGAAGAAGCAAGCCGCACAACAGCAGCATTGTGGGCGCAGCTGTCGAACTGCTGCGGGGTGGTGGATTGCCACTCGTATACCTTTGAAAATCCCGTTAGCATGCGAATGGAAGAAGTTTTTGGACAACTTTGCAATGCATCTTGCTAGTGCTCCTGCAACGCTCCGTGGAAACTCTTGCGGGTCTCTTTGCTCTGCGAGATGCAAAGAACTGGGTGAACTCGTCAAGCAAGATCGGAAGATGTTTGCAGTGCTGGCACACTTTCTCTCTGGGCGAGAAGTCATGGAGAAGCTTTTGGCTTGGATGCAGACGACGAAAGAGGCAGAAGACGGAGGTACGGGGCTATCCGGAGCGAAGTGCCGCTGGTCGGCGTCTTTCGCCCGAAGCAGCGCTCCGGAGCGCACCGCCACCGGCACAAGCAGCAGTGCGCGAAGTAGCGGCTCTTTCGCATTCTCTAGACGGAGAGCCGGCAGCTTGCAGGAGGTGAAGAAGCAAGCCGCACAACAGCAGCATTGTGGGCGCAGCTCTCTTACTGCTGCGGGATGGTGGATTGCCACTCGTATGCCTTTGAAAATCACGTTAGCATGCGAATGGAAGAAGTTTTTGGACAACTTTGCAATGCATCTTGCTAGTGCTCCTGCAACGCTCCGTGGAAACTCTTGCGGGTCTCTTTGCGCTGCGAGATGCAAAGAACTGGGTGAACTCGTCAAACAAGATCGGTAGATGTTTGCAGTGCTGGCACACTTTCTCTCTCGGCGAGAAGTCATGGAGAAGCTTTTGGCTAGGATGCAGACGACGAGAGAGGCAGAAGACGGAGGTACGGGGCTGTCCGGAGCGAAGTGCCGCTGGCCGGCGTCTTTCGCCCGAAGCAGCGCTCCGGAGCGCACCGCCACCGGCACAAGCAGCAGTGCGCGAAGTAGCGGCTCTTTCGCTTTCGCTAGACGGAGAGCCGGCAGCTTGCAGGAGGTGAAGAAGCAAGCCGCACAACAGCAGCATTGTGGGCGCAGCTCTCGAACTGCTGCGGGATGGTGGATTGCCACTCGTATGCCTTTGAAAATCACGTTAGCATGCGAATGGAAGAAGTTTTTGGACAACTTTGCAATGCATCTTGCTAGTGCTCCTGCAACGCTCCGTGGAAACTCTTGCGGGTCTCTTTGCGCTGCGAGATGCAAAGAACTGGGTGAACTCGTCAAGCAAGATCGGAAGATGTTTGCAGTGCTGGCACACTTTCTCTCTCGGCGAGAAGTCATGGAGAAGCTTTTGGCTAGGATGCAGACGACGAGAGAGGCAGAAGACGGAGGTACGGGGCTGTCCGGAGCGAAGTGCCGCTGGCCGGCGTCTTTCGCCCGAAGCAGCGCTCCGGAGCGCACCGCCACCGGCACAAGCAGCAGTGCGCGAAGTAGCGGCTCTTTCGCTTTCGCTAGACGGAGAGCCGGCAGCTTGCAGGAGGTGAAGAAGCAAGCCGCACAACAGCAGCATTGTGGGCGCAGCTCTCGAACTGCTGCGGGATGGTGGATTGCCACTCGTATGCCTTTGAAAATCACGTTAGCATGCGAATGGAAGAAGTTTTTGGACAACTTTGCAATGCATCTTGCTAGTGCTCCTGCAACGCTCCGTGGAAACTCTTGCGGGTCTCTTTGCGCTGCGAGATGCAAAGAACTGGGTGAACTCGTCAAACAAGATCGGTAGATGTTTGCAGTGCTGGCACACTTCCTCTCTCGGCGAGAAGTCATGGAGAAGCTTTTGGCTAGGATGCAGACGACGAGAGAGGCAGAAGACGGAGGTACGGGGCTGTCCGGAGCGAAGTGCCGCTGGCCGGCGTCTTTCGCCCGAAGCAGCGCTCCGGAGCGCACCGCCACCGGCACAAGCAGCAGTGCGCGAAGAAGCGGCTCTTTCGCTTTCGCTAGACGGAGAGCCGGCAGCTTGCAGGAGGTGAAGAAGCAAGCCGCACAACAGCAGCATTGTGGGCGCAGCTGTCGAACTGCTGCGGGGTGGTGGATTGCCACTCGTATACCTTTGAAAATCCCGTTAGCATGCGAATGGAAGAAGTTTTTGGACAACTTTGCAATGCATCTTGCTAGTGCTCCTGCAACGCTCCGTGGAAACTCTTGCGGGTCTCTTTGCTCTGCGAGATGCAAAGAACTGGGTGAACTCGTCAAGCAAGATCGGAAGATGTTTGCAGTGCTGGCACACTTTCTCTCTGGGCGAGAAGTCATGGAGAAGCTTTTGGCTTGGATGCAGACGACGAGAGAGGCAGAAGACGGAGGTACGGGGCTATCCGGAGCGAAGTGCCGCTGGTCGGCGTCTTTCGCCCGAAGCAGCGCTCCGGAGCGCACCGCCACCGGCACAAGCAGCAGTGCGCGAAGAAGCGGCTCTTTCGCCTTCGGTAGACGGAGAGCCGGCAGCTTGCAGGAGGTGAAGAAGCAAGCCGCACAACAGCAGCCTTGTGGGCGCAGCTCTCTTACTGCTGCGGGATGGTGGATTGCCACTCGTATGCCTTTGAAAATCACGTTAGCATGCGAATGGAAGAAGTTTTTGGACAACTTTGCAATGCATCTTGCTAGTGCTCCTGCAACGCTCCGTGGAAACTCTTGCGGGTCTCTTTGCGCTGCGAGATGCAAAGAACTGGGTGAACTCGTCAAACAAGATCGGTAGATGTTTGCAGTGCTGGCACACTTTCTCTCTCGGCGAGAAGTCATGGAGAAGCTTTTGGCTAGGATGCAGACGACGAGAGAGGCAGAAGACGGAGGTACGGGGCTGTCCGGAGCGAAGTGCCGCTGGCCGGCGTCTTTCGCCCGAAGCAGCGCTCCGGAGCGCACCGCCACCGGCACAAGCAGCAGTGCGCGAAGAAGCGGCTCTTTCGCTTTCGCTAGACGGAGAGCCGGCAGCTTGCAGGAGGTGAAGAAGCAAGCCGCACAACAGCAGCCTTGTGGGCGCAGCTCTCTTACTGCTGCGGGATGGTGGATTGCCACTCGTATGCCTTTGAAAATCACGTTAGCATGCGAATGGAAGAAGTTTTTGGACAACTTTGCAATGCATCTTGCTAGTGCTCCTGCAACGCTCCGTGGAAACTCTTGCGGGTCTCTTTGCGCTGCGAGATGCAAAGAACTGGGTGAACTCGTCAAACAAGATCGGTAGATGTTTGCAGTGCTGGCACACTTTCTCTCTCGGCGAGAAGTCATGGAGAAGCTTTTGGCTAGGATGCAGACGACGAGAGAGGCAGAAGACGGAGGTACGGGGCTATCCGGAGCGAAGTGCCGCTGGCCGGCGTCTTTCGCCCGAAGCAGCGCTCCGGAGCGCACCGCCACCGGCACAAGCAGCAGTGCGCGAAGTAGCGGCTCTTTCGCCTTCGGTAGACGGAGAGCCGGCAGCTTGCAGGAGGTGAAGAAGCAAGCCGCACAACAGCAGCATTGTGGGCGCAGCTCTCTTACTGTTGCGGGATGGTGGATTGCCACTCGTATGCCTTTGAAAATCACGTTAGCATGCGAATGGAAGAAGTTTTTGGACAACTTTGCAATGCATCTTGCTAGTGCTCCTGCAACGCTCCGTGGAAACTCTTGCGGGTCTCTTTGCGCTGCGAGATGCAAAGAACTGGGTGAACTCGTCAAGCAAGATCGGAAGATGTTTGCAGTGCTGGCACACTTTCTCTCTCGGCGAGAAGTCATGGAGAAGCTTTTGGCTAGGATGCAGACGACGAGAGAGGCAGAAGACGGAGGTACGGGGCTGTCCGGAGCGAAGTGCCGCTGGCCGGCGTCTTTCGCCCGAAGCAGCGCTCCGGAGCGCACCGCCACCGGCACAAGCAGCAGTGCGCGAAGTAGCGGCTCTTTCGCTTTCGCTAGACGGAGAGCCGGCAGCTTGCAGGAGGTGAAGAAGCAAGCCGCACAACAGCAGCATTGTGGGCGCAGCTCTCGAACTGCTGCGGGATGGTGGATTGCCACTCGTATGCCTTTGAAAATCACGTTAGCATGCGAATGGAAGAAGTTTTTGGACAACTTTGCAATGCATCTTGCTAGTGCTCCTGCAACGCTCCGTGGAAACTCTTGCGGGTCTCTTTGCGCTGCGAGATGCAAAGAACTGGGTGAACTCGTCAAACAAGATCGGTAGATGTTTGCAGTGCTGGCACACTTCCTCTCTCGGCGAGAAGTAATGGAGAAGCTTTTGGCTAGGATGCAGACGACGAGAGAGGCAGAAGCCGGAGGTACGGGGCTGTCCGGAGCGAAGTGCCGCTGGCCGGCGTCTTTCGCCCGAAGCACCGCACGGGGACGCACCGAGACCACCACAAGCAGCAGTGCGCGAAGAAGCGGCTCTTTCGCCTTCGGTAGACGGAGAGCCGGCAGCTTGCAGCAGGTGAAGAAGCAAGCCGCACAACAGCAGCATTGTGGGCGCAGCTCTCTTACTGCTGCGGGATGGTGGATTGCCACTCGTATGCCTTTGAAAATCACGTTAGCATGCGAATGGAAGAAGTTTTTGGACAACTTTGCAGTGCATCTTGCTAGTGCTCCTGCAACGCTCCGTGGAAACTCTTGCGGGTCTCTTTGCGCTGCGAGATGCAAAGAACTGGGTGAACTCGTCAAGCAAGATCGGAAGATGTTTGCAGTGCTGGCACACTTTCTCTCTCGGCGAGAAGTCATGGAGAAGCTTTTGGCTAGGATGCAGACGACGAGAGAGGCAGAAGACGGAGGTACGGGGCTGTCCGGAGCGAAGTGCCGCTGGCCGCCGTCTTTCGCCCGAAGCAGCGCTCCGGAGCGCACCGCCACCGGCACAAGCAGCAGTGCGCGAAGAAGCGGCTCTTTCGCCTTCGGTAGACGGAGAGCCGGCAGCTTGCAGGAGGTGAAGAAGCAAGCCGCACAACAGCAGCCTTGTGGGCGCAGCTCTCTTACTGCTGCGGGATGGTGGATTGCCACTCGTATGCCTTTGAAAATCACGTTAGCATGCGAATGGAAGAAGTTTTTGGACAACTTTGCAATGCATCTTGCTAGTGCTCCTGCAACGCTCCGTGGAAACTCTTGCGGGTCTCTTTGCGCTGCGAGATGCAAAGAACTGGGTGAACTCGTCAAGCAAGATCGGAAGATGTTTGCAGTGCTGGCACACTTTCTCGGCGAGAAGTCATGGAGAAGCTTTTGGCTAGGATGCAGACGACGAGAGAGGCAGAAGACGGAGGTACGGGGCTATCCGGAGCGAAGTGCCGCTAGTCGCCGTCTTTCGCCCGAAGCAGCGCTCCGGAGCTCACCGCCACCGGCACAAGCAGCAGTGCGCGAAGTAGCGGCTCTTTCGCATTCTCTAGACGGAGAGCCGGCAGCTTGCAGGAGGTGAAGAAGCAAGCCGCACAACAGCAGCATTGTGGGCGCAGCTCTCTTACTGCTGCGGGATGGTGGATTGCCACTCGTATGCCTTTGAAAATCACGTTAGCATGGGAATGGAAGAAGTTTTTGGACAACTTTGCAATGCATCTTGCTAGTGCTCCTGCAACGCTCCATGGAAACTCTTGCGGGTCTCTTTGCGCTGCGAGATGCAAAGAACTGGGTGAACTCGTCAAACAAGATCGGTAGATGTTTGCAGTGCTGGCACACTTTCTCTCTCGGCGAGAAGTCATGGAGAAGCTTTTGGCTAGGATGCAGACGACGAGAGAGGCAGAAGACGGAGGTACGGGGCTATCCGGAGCGAAGTGCCGCTAGTCGCCGTCTTTCGCCCGAAGCAGCGCTCCGGAGCTCACCGCCACCGGCACAAGCAGCAGTGCGCGAAGTAGCGGCTCTTTCGCATTCTCTAGACGGAGAGCCGGCAGCTTGCAGGAGGTGAAGAAGCAAGCCGCACAACAGCAGCATTGTGGGCGCAGCTGTCGAACTGCTGCGGGATGGTGGATTGCCACTCGTATGCCTTTGAAAATCACGTTAGCATGCGAATGGAAGAAGTTTTTGGACAACTTTGCAATGCATCTTGCTAGTGCTCCTGCAACGCTCCGTGGAAACTCTTGCGGGTCTCTTTGCGCTGCGAGATGCAAAGAACTGGGTGAACTCGTCAAACAAGATCGGTAGATGTTTGCAGTGCTGGCACACTTTCTCTCTCGGCGAGAAGTCAGGGAGAAGCTTTTGGCTAGGATGCAGACGACGAGAGAGGCAGAAGACGGAGGTACGGGGCTGTCCGGAGCGAAGTGCCGCTGGCCGGCGTCTTTCGCCCGAAGCAGCGCTCCGGAGCGCACCGCCACCGGCACAAGCAGCAGTGCGCGAAGAAGCGGCTCTTTCGCTTTCGCTAGACGGAGAGCCGGCAGCTTGCAGGAGGTGAAGAAGCAAGCCGCACAACAGCAGCATTGTGGGCGCAGCTCTCGAACTGCTGCGGGATGGTGGATTGCCACTCGTATGCCTTTGAAAATCACGTTAGCATGCGAATGGAAGAAGTTTTTGGACAACTTTGCAATGCATCTTGCTAGTGCTCCTGCAACGCTCCGTGGAAACTCTTGCGGGTCTCTTTGCGCTGCGAGATGCAAAGAACTGGGTGAACTCGTCAAACAAGATCGGTAGATGTTTGCAGTGCTGGCACACTTTCTCTCTCGGCGAGAAGTCATGGAGAAGCTTTTGGCTAGAATGCAGACGACGAGAGAGGCAGAAGACGGAGGTACGGGGCTATCCGGAGCGAAGTGCCGCTGGCCGGCGTCTTTCGCCCGAAGCAGCGCTCCGGAGCGCACCGCCACCGGCACAAGCAGCAGTGCGCGAAGTAGCGGCTCTTTCGCCTTCGGTAGACGGAGAGCCGGCAGCTTGCAGGAGGTGAAGAAGCAAGCCGCACAACAGCAGCATTGTGGGCGCAGCTGTCGAACTGCTGCGGGATGGTGGATTGCCACTCGTATGCCTTTGAAAATCACGTTAGCATGCGAATGGAAGAAGTTTTTGGACAACTTTGCAATGCATCTTGCTAGTGCTCCTGCAACGCTCCGTGGAAACTCTTGCGGGTCTCTTTGCGCTGCGAGATGCAAAGAACTGGGTGAACTCGTCAAGCAAGATCGGAAGATGTTTGCAGTGCTGGCACACTTTCTCTCTCGGCGAGAAGTCATGGAGAAGCTTTTGGCTAGAATGCAGACGACGAGAGAGGCAGAAGACGGAGGTACGGGGCTGTCCGGAGCGAAGTGCCGCTGGCCGGCGTCTTTCGCCCGAAGCAGCGCTCCGGAGCGCACCGCCACCGGCACAAGCAGCAGTGCGCGAAGTAGCGGCTCTTTCGCTTTCGCTAGACGGAGAGCCGGCAGCTTGCAGGAGGTGAAGAAGCAAGCCGCACAACAGCAGCATTGTGGGCGCAGCTCTCTTACTGCTGCGGGATGGTGGATTGCCACTCGTATGCCTTTGAAAATCACGTTAGCATGCGAATGGAAGAAGTTTTTGGACAACTTTGCAATGCATCTTGCTAGTGCTCCTGCAACGCTCCGTGGAAACTCTTGCGGGTCTCTTTGCGCTGCGAGATGCAAAGAACTGGGTGAACTCGTCAAGCAAGATCGGAAGATGTTTGCAGTGCTGGCACACTTTCTCTCTCGGCGAGAAGTCATGGAGAAGCTTTTGGCTAGAATGCAGACGACGAGAGAGGCAGAAGCCGGAGGTACGGGGCTGTCCGGAGCGAAGTGCCGCTGGCCGGCGTCTTTCGCCCGAAGCAGCGCTCCGGAGCGCACCGCCACCGGCACAAGCAGCAGTGCGCGAAGTAGCGGCTCTTTCGCTTTCGCTAGACGGAGAGCCGGCAGCTTGCAGGAGGTGAAGAAGCAAGCCGCACAACAGCAGCATTGTGGGCGCAGCTCTCGAACTGCTGCGGGATGGTGGATTGCCACTCGTATGCCTTTGAAAATCACGTTAGCATGCGAATGGAAGAAGTTTTTGGACAACTTTGCAATGCATCTTGCTAGTGCTCCTGCAACGCTCCGTGGAAACTCTTGCGGGTCTCTTTGCGCTGCGAGATGCAAAGAACTGGGTGAACTCGTCAAGCAAGATCGGAAGATGTTTGCAGTGCTGGCACACTTTCTCTCTCGGCGAGAAGTCATGGAGAAGCTTTAGGCTAGAATGCAGACGACGAGAGAGGCAGAAGCCGGAGGTACGGGGCTGTCCGGAGCGAAGTGCCGCTGGCCGGCGTCTTTCGCCCGAAGCAGCACGGGGACGCACCGAGACCACCACAAGCAGCAGTGCGCGAAGAAGCGGCTCTTTCGCCTTCGGTAGACGGAGAGCCGGCAGCTTGCAGGAGGTGAAGAAGCAAGCCGCACAACAGCAGCATTGTGGGCGCAGCTCTCTTACTGCTGCGGGATGGTGGATTGCCACTCGTATGCCTTTGAAAATCACGTTAGCATGCGAATGGAAGAAGTTTTTGGACAACTTTGCAGTGCATCTTGCTAGTGCTCCTGCAACGCTCCGTGGAAACTCTTGCGGGTCTCTTTGCGCTGCGAGATGCAAAGAACTGGGTGAACTCGTCAAGCAAGATCGGAAGATGTTTGCAGTGCTGGCACACTTTCTCTCTCGGCGAGAAGTCAGGGAGAAGCTTTTGGCTAGGATGCAGACGACGAGAGAGGCAGAAGACGGAGGTACGGGGCTGTCCGGAGCGAAGTGCCGCTGGCCGCCGTCTTTCGCCCGAAGCAGCGCTCCGGAGCGCACCGCCACCGGCACAAGCAGCAGTGCGCGAAGAAGCGGCTCTTTCGCCTTCGGTAGACGGAGAGCCGGCAGCTTGCAGGAGGTGAAGAAGCAAGCCGCACAACAGCAGCCTTGTGGGCGCAGCTCTCTTACTGCTGCGGGATGGTGGATTGCCACTCGTATGCCTTTGAAAATCACGTTAGCATGCGAATGGAAGAAGTTTTTGGACAACTTTGCAATGCATCTTGCTAGTGCTCCTGCAACGCTCCGTGGAAACTCTTGCGGGTCTCTTTGCGCTGCGAGATGCAAAGAACTGGGTGAACTCGTCAAGCAAGATCGGAAGATGTTTGCAGTGCTGGCACACTTTCTCTCTCGGCGAGAAGTCATGGAGAAGCCTTTGGCTAGGATGCAGACGACGAGAGAGGCAGAAGACGGAGGTACGGGGCTATCCGGAGCGAAGTGCCGCTAGTCGCCGTCTTTCGCCCGAAGCAGCGCTCCGGAGCTCACCGCCACCGGCACAAGCAGCAGTGCGCGAAGTAGCGGCTCTTTCGCATTCTCTAGACGGAGAGCCGGCAGCTTGCAGGAGGTGAAGAAGCAAGCCGCACAACAGCAGCATTGTGGGCGCAGCTCTCTTACTGCTGCGGGATGGTGGATTGCCACTCGTATGCCTTTGAAAATCACGTTAGCATGGGAATGGAAGAAGTTTTTGGACAACTTTGCAATGCATCTTGCTAGTGCTCCTGCAACGCTCCGTGGAAACTCTTGCGGGTCTCTTTGCGCTGCGAGATGCAAAGAACTGGGTGAACTCGTCAAACAAGATCGGTAGATGTTTGCAGTGCTGGCACACTTTCTCTCTCGGCGAGAAGTCATGGAGAAGCTTTTGGCTAGGATGCAGACGACGAGAGAGGCAGAAGACGGAGGTACGGGGCTATCCGGAGCGAAGTGCCGCTGGCCGGCGTCTTTCGCCCGAAGCAGCGCTCCGGAGCGCACCGCCACCGGCACAAGCAGCAGTGCGCGAAGTAGCGGCTCTTTCGCCTTCGGTAGACGGAGAGCCGGCAGCTTGCAGGAGGTGAAGAAGCAAGCCGCACAACAGCAGCATTGTGGGCGCAGCTGTCGAACTGCTGCGGGATGGTGGATTGCCACTCGTATGCCTTTGAAAATCACGTTAGCATGCGAATGGAAGAAGTTTTTGGACAACTTTGCAATGCATCTTGCTAGTGCTCCTGCAACGCTCCGTGGAAACTCTTGCGGGTCTCTTTGCGCTGCGAGATGCAAAGAACTGGGTGAACTCGTCAAACAAGATCGGTAGATGTTTGCAGTGCTGGCACACTTTCTCTCTCGGCGAGAAGTCATGGAGAAGCTTTTGGCTAGGATGCAGACGACGAGAGAGGCAGAAGACGGAGGTACGGGGCTGTCCGGAGCGAAGTGCCGCTGGCCGGCGTCTTTCGCCCGAAGCAGCGCTCCGGAGCGCACCGCCACCGGCACAAGCAGCAGTGCGCGAAGTAGCGGCTCTTTCGCTTTCGCTAGACGGAGAGCCGGCAGCTTGCAGGAGGTGAAGAAGCAAGCCGCACAACAGCAGCATTGTGGGCGCAGCTCTCGAACTGCTGCGGGATGGTGGATTGCCACTCGTATGCCTTTGAAAATCACGTTAGCATGCGAATGGAAGAAGTTTTTGGACAACTTTGCAATGCATCTTGCTAGTGCTCCTGCAACGCTCCGTGGAAACTCTTGCGGGTCTCTTTGCGCTGCGAGATGCAAAGAACTGGGTGAACTCGTCAAGCAAGATCGGAAGATGTTTGCAGTGCTGGCACACTTTCTCTCTCGGCGAGAAGTCATGGAGAAGCTTTTGGCTAGGATGCAGACGACGAGAGAGGCAGAAGACGGAGGTACGGGGCTGTCCGGAGCGAAGTGCCGCTGGCCGGCGTCTTTCGCCCGAAGCAGCGCTCCGGAGCGCACCGCCACCGGCACAAGCAGCAGTGCGCGAAGTAGCGGCTCTTTCGCTTTCGCTAGACGGAGAGCCGGCAGCTTGCAGGAGGTGAAGAAGCAAGCCGCACAACAGCAGCATTGTGGGCGCAGCTCTCGAACTGCTGCGGGATGGTGGATTGCCACTCGTATGCCTTTGAAAATCACGTTAGCATGCGAATGGAAGAAGTTTTTGGACAACTTTGCAATGCATCTTGCTAGTGCTCCTGCAACGCTCCGTGGAAACTCTTGCGGGTCTCTTTGCGCTGCGAGATGCAAAGAACTGGGTGAACTCGTCAAACAAGATCGGTAGATGTTTGCAGTGCTGGCACACTTCCTCTCTCGGCGAGAAGTCATGGAGAAGCTTTTGGCTAGGATGCAGACGACGAGAGAGGCAGAAGACGGAGGTACGGGGCTGTCCGGAGCGAAGTGCCGCTGGCCGGCGTCTTTCGCCCGAAGCAGCGCTCCGGAGCGCACCGCCACCGGCACAAGCAGCAGTGCGCGAAGAAGCGGCTCTTTCGCTTTCGCTAGACGGAGAGCCGGCAGCTTGCAGGAGGTGAAGAAGCAAGCCGCACAACAGCAGCATTGTGGGCGCAGCTGTCGAACTGCTGCGGGGTGGTGGATTGCCACTCGTATACCTTTGAAAATCCCGTTAGCATGCGAATGGAAGAAGTTTTTGGACAACTTTGCAATGCATCTTGCTAGTGCTCCTGCAACGCTCCGTGGAAACTCTTGCGGGTCTCTTTGCTCTGCGAGATGCAAAGAACTGGGTGAACTCGTCAAGCAAGATCGGAAGATGTTTGCAGTGCTGGCACACTTTCTCTCTGGGCGAGAAGTCATGGAGAAGCTTTTGGCTTGGATGCAGACGACGAAAGAGGCAGAAGACGGAGGTACGGGGCTATCCGGAGCGAAGTGCCGCTGGTCGGCGTCTTTCGCCCGAAGCAGCGCTCCGGAGCGCACCGCCACCGGCACAAGCAGCAGTGCGCGAAGTAGCGGCTCTTTCGCATTCTCTAGACGGAGAGCCGGCAGCTTGCAGGAGGTGAAGAAGCAAGCCGCACAACAGCAGCATTGTGGGCGCAGCTCTCTTACTGCTGCGGGATGGTGGATTGCCACTCGTATGCCTTTGAAAATCACGTTAGCATGCGAATGGAAGAAGTTTTTGGACAACTTTGCAATGCATCTTGCTAGTGCTCCTGCAACGCTCCGTGGAAACTCTTGCGGGTCTCTTTGCGCTGCGAGATGCAAAGAACTGGGTGAACTCGTCAAACAAGATCGGTAGATGTTTGCAGTGCTGGCACACTTTCTCTCTCGGCGAGAAGTCATGGAGAAGCTTTTGGCTAGGATGCAGACGACGAGAGAGGCAGAAGACGGAGGTACGGGGCTGTCCGGAGCGAAGTGCCGCTGGCCGGCGTCTTTCGCCCGAAGCAGCGCTCCGGAGCGCACCGCCACCGGCACAAGCAGCAGTGCGCGAAGAAGCGGCTCTTTCGCTTTCGCTAGACGGAGAGCCGGCAGCTTGCAGGAGGTGAAGAAGCAAGCCGCACAACAGCAGCATTGTGGGCGCAGCTCTCGAACTGCTGCGGGATGGTGGATTGCCACTCGTATGCCTTTGAAAATCACGTTAGCATGCGAATGGAAGAAGTTTTTGGACAACTTTGCAATGCATCTTGCTAGTGCTCCTGCAACGCTCCGTGGAAACTCTTGCGGGTCTCTTTGCGCTGCGAGATGCAAAGAACTGGGTGAACTCGTCAAGCAAGATCGGAAGATGTTTGCAGTGCTGGCACACTTTCTCTCTCGGCGAGAAGTCATGGAGAAGCTTTTGGCTAGGATGCAGACGACGAGAGAGGCAGAAGACGGAGGTACGGGGCTGTCCGGAGCGAAGTGCCGCTGGCCGGCGTCTTTCGCCCGAAGCAGCGCTCCGGAGCGCACCGCCACCGGCACAAGCAGCAGTGCGCGAAGTAGCGGCTCTTTCGCTTTCGCTAGACGGAGAGCCGGCAGCTTGCAGGAGGTGAAGAAGCAAGCCGCACAACAGCAGCATTGTGGGCGCAGCTCTCGAACTGCTGCGGGATGGTGGATTGCCACTCGTATGCCTTTGAAAATCACGTTAGCATGCGAATGGAAGAAGTTTTTGGACAACTTTGCAATGCATCTTGCTAGTGCTCCTGCAACGCTCCGTGGAAACTCTTGCGGGTCTCTTTGCGCTGCGAGATGCAAAGAACTGGGTGAACTCGTCAAACAAGATCGGTAGATGTTTGCAGTGCTGGCACACTTCCTCTCTCGGCGAGAAGTCATGGAGAAGCTTTTGGCTAGGATGCAGACGACGAGAGAGGCAGAAGACGGAGGTACGGGGCTGTCCGGAGCGAAGTGCCGCTGGCCGGCGTCTTTCGCCCGAAGCAGCGCTCCGGAGCGCACCGCCACCGGCACAAGCAGCAGTGCGCGAAGAAGCGGCTCTTTCGCTTTCGCTAGACGGAGAGCCGGCAGCTTGCAGGAGGTGAAGAAGCAAGCCGCACAACAGCAGCATTGTGGGCGCAGCTGTCGAACTGCTGCGGGGTGGTGGATTGCCACTCGTATACCTTTGAAAATCCCGTTAGCATGCGAATGGAAGAAGTTTTTGGACAACTTTGCAATGCATCTTGCTAGTGCTCCTGCAACGCTCCGTGGAAACTCTTGCGGGTCTCTTTGCTCTGCGAGATGCAAAGAACTGGGTGAACTCGTCAAGCAAGATCGGAAGATGTTTGCAGTGCTGGCACACTTTCTCTCTGGGCGAGAAGTCATGGAGAAGCTTTTGGCTTGGATGCAGACGACGAGAGAGGCAGAAGACGGAGGTACGGGGCTATCCGGAGCGAAGTGCCGCTGGTCGGCGTCTTTCGCCCGAAGCAGCGCTCCGGAGCGCACCGCCACCGGCACAAGCAGCAGTGCGCGAAGAAGCGGCTCTTTCGCCTTCGGTAGACGGAGAGCCGGCAGCTTGCAGGAGGTGAAGAAGCAAGCCGCACAACAGCAGCCTTGTGGGCGCAGCTCTCTTACTGCTGCGGGATGGTGGATTGCCACTCGTATGCCTTTGAAAATCACGTTAGCATGCGAATGGAAGAAGTTTTTGGACAACTTTGCAATGCATCTTGCTAGTGCTCCTGCAACGCTCCGTGGAAACTCTTGCGGGTCTCTTTGCGCTGCGAGATGCAAAGAACTGGGTGAACTCGTCAAACAAGATCGGTAGATGTTTGCAGTGCTGGCACACTTTCTCTCTCGGCGAGAAGTCATGGAGAAGCTTTTGGCTAGGATGCAGACGACGAGAGAGGCAGAAGACGGAGGTACGGGGCTGTCCGGAGCGAAGTGCCGCTGGCCGGCGTCTTTCGCCCGAAGCAGCGCTCCGGAGCGCACCGCCACCGGCACAAGCAGCAGTGCGCGAAGAAGCGGCTCTTTCGCTTTCGCTAGACGGAGAGCCGGCAGCTTGCAGGAGGTGAAGAAGCAAGCCGCACAACAGCAGCATTGTGGGCGCAGCTGTCGAACTGCTGCGGGATGTTGGATTGCCACTCGTATGCCTTTGAAAATCACGTTAGCATGCGAATGGAAGAAGTTTTTGGACAACTTTGCAATGCATCTTGCTAGTGCTCCTGCAACGCTCCGTGGAAACTCTTGCGGGTCTCTTTGCGCTGCGAGATGCAAAGAACTGGGTGAACTCGTCAAGCAAGATCGGAAGATGTTTGCAGTGCTGGCACACTTTCTCTCTCGGCGAGAAGTCATGGAGAAGCTTTTGGCTTGGATGCAGACGACGAGAGAGGCAGAAGACGGAGGTACGGGGCTATCTGGAGCGAAGTGCCGCTGGTCGGCGTCTTTCGCCCGAAGCAGCGCTCCGGAGCGCACCGCCACCGGCACAAGCAGCAGTGCGCGAAGAAGCGGCTCTTTCGCCTTCGGTAGACGGAGAGCCGGCAGCTTGCAGGAGGTGAAGAAGCAAGCCGCACAACAGCAGCCTTGTGGGCGCAGCTCTCTTACTGCTGCGGGATGGTGGATTGCCACTCGTATGCCTTTGAAAATCACGTTAGCATGCGAATGGAAGAAGTTTTTGGACAACTTTGCAATGCATCTTGCTAGTGCTCCTGCAACGCTCCGTGGAAACTCTTGCGGGTCTCTTTGCGCTGCGAGATGCAAAGAACTGGGTGAACTCGTCAAACAAGATCGGTAGATGTTTGCAGTGCTGGCACACTTTCTCTCTCGGCGAGAAGTCATGGAGAAGCTTTTGGCTAGGATGCAGACGACGAGAGAGGCAGAAGACGGAGGTACGGGGCTGTCCGGAGCGAAGTGCCGCTGGCCGGCGTCTTTCGCCCGAAGCAGCGCTCCGGAGCGCACCGCCACCGGCACAAGCAGCAGTGCGCGAAGAAGCGGCTCTTTCGCTTTCGCTAGACGGAGAGCCGGCAGCTTGCAGGAGGTGAAGAAGCAAGCCGCACAACAGCAGCATTGTGGGCGCAGCTGTCGAACTGCTGCGGGATGTTGGATTGCCACTCGTATGCCTTTGAAAATCACGTTAGCATGCGAATGGAAGAAGTTTTTGGACAACTTTGCAATGCATCTTGCTAGTGCTCCTGCAACGCTCCGTGGAAACTCTTGCGGGTCTCTTTGCGCTGCGAGATGCAAAGAACTGGGTGAACTCGTCAAGCAAGATCGGAAGATGTTTGCAGTGCTGGCACACTTTCTCTCTCGGCGAGAAGTCATGGAGAAGCTTTTGGCTTGGATGCAGACGACGAGAGAGGCAGAAGACGGAGGTACGGGGCTATCTGGAGCGAAGTGCCGCTGGTCGGCGTCTTTCGCACGAAGCAGCGCTCCGTAGCGCACCGCCACCGGCACAAGCAGCAGTGCGCGAAGTAGCGGCTCTTTCGCTTTCGCTAGACGGAGAGCCGGCAGCTTGCAGGAGGTGAAGAAGCAAGCCGCACAACAGCAGCATTGTGGGCGCAGCTCTCTTACTGCTGCGGGATGGTGGATTGCCACTCGTATGCCTTTGAAAATCACGTTAGCATGCGAATGGAAGAAGTTTTTGGACAACTTTGCAATGCATCTTGCTAGTGCTCCTGCAACGCTCCGTGGAAACTCTTGCGGGTCTCTTTGCGCTGCGAGATGCAAAGAACTGGGTGAACTCGTCAAACAAGATCGGTAGATGTTTGCAGTGCTGGCACACTTTCTCTCTCGGCGAGAAGTCAGGGAGAAGCTTTTGGCTAGGATGCAGACGACGAGAGAGGCAGAAGACGGAGGTACGGGGCTGTCCGGAGCGAAGTGCCGCTGGCCGGCGTCTTTCGCCCGAAGCAGCGCTCCGGAGCGCACCGCCACCGGCACAAGCAGCAGTGCGCGAAGAAGCGGCTCTTTCGCTTTCGCTAGACGGAGAGCCGGCAGCTTGCAGGAGGTGAAGAAGCAAGCCGCACAACAGCAGCATTGTGGGCGCAGCTGTCGAACTGCTGCGGGATGTTGGATTGCCACTCGTATGCCTTTGAAAATCACGTTAGCATGCGAATGGAAGAAGTTTTTGGACAACTTTGCAATGCATCTTGCTAGTGCTCCTGCAACGCTCCGTGGAAACTCTTGCGGGTCTCTTTGCGCTGCGAGATGCAAAGAACTGGGTGAACTCGTCAAACAAGATCGGTAGATGTTTGCAGTGCTGGCACACTTTCTCTCTCGGCGAGAAGTCAGGGAGAAGCTTTTGGCTAGGATGCAGACGACGAGAGAGGCAGAAGACGGAGGTACGGGGCTGTCCGGAGCGAAGTGCCGCTGGCCGGCGTCTTTCGCCCGAAGCAGCGCTCCGGAGCGCACCGCCACCGGCACAAGCAGCAGTGCGCGAAGAAGCGGCTCTTTCGCTTTCGCTAGACGGAGAGCCGGCAGCTTGCAGGAGGTGAAGAAGCAAGCCGCACAACAGCAGCATTGTGGGCGCAGCTCTCGAACTGCTGCGGGATGGTGGATTGCCACTCGTATGCCTTTGAAAATCACGTTAGCATGCGAATGGAAGAAGTTTTTGGACAACTTTGCAATGCATCTTGCTAGTGCTCCTGCAACGCTCCGTGGAAACTCTTGCGGGTCTCTTTGCGCTGCGAGATGCAAAGAACTGGGTGAACTCGTCAAACAAGATCGGTAGATGTTTGCAGTGCTGGCACACTTTCTCTCTCGGCGAGAAGTCATGGAGAAGCTTTTGGCTAGGATGCAGACGACGAGAGAGGCAGAAGACGGAGGTACGGGGCTATCCGGAGCGAAGTGCCGCTGGCCGGCGTCTTTCGCCCGAAGCAGCGCTCCGGAGCGCACCGCCACCGGCACAAGCAGCAGTGCGCGAAGTAGCGGCTCTTTCGCCTTCGCTAGACGGAGAGCCGGCAGCTTGCAGGAGGTGAAGAAGCAAGCCGCACAACAGCAGCATTGTGGGCGCAGCTCTCGAACTGCTGCGGGATGGTGGATTGCCACTCGTATGCCTTTGAAAATCACGTTAGCATGCGAATGGAAGAAGTTTTTGGACAACTTTGCAATGCATCTTGCTAGTGCTCCTGCAACGCTCCGTGGAAACTCTTGCGGGTCTCTTTGCGCTGCGAGATGCAAAGAACTGGGTGAACTCGTCAAACAAGATCGGTAGATGTTTGCAGTGCTGGCACACTTTCTCTCTCGGCGAGAAGTCAGGGAGAAGCTTTTGGCTAGGATGCAGACGACGAGAGAGGCAGAAGACGGAGGTACGGGGCTGTCCGGAGCGAAGTGCCGCTGGCCGGCGTCTTTCGCCCGAAGCAGCGCTCCGGAGCGCACCGCCACCGGCACAAGCAGCAGTGCGCGAAGAAGCGGCTCTTTCGCTTTCGCTAGACGGAGAGCCGGCAGCTTGCAGGAGGTGAAGAAGCAAGCCGCACAACAGCAGCATTGTGGGCGCAGCTCTCTTACTGCTGCGGGATGGTGGATTGCCACTCGTATGCCTTTGAAAATCACGTTAGCATGGGAATGGAAGAAGTTTTTGGACAACTTTGCAATGCATCTTGCTAGTGCTCCTGCAACGCTCCGTGGAAACTCTTGCGGGTCTCTTTGCGCTGCGAGATGCAAAGAACTGGGTGAACTCGTCAAACAAGATCGGTAGATGTTTGCAGTGCTGGCACACTTTCTCTCTCGGCGAGAAGTCATGGAGAAGCTTTTGGCTAGGATGCAGACGACGAGAGAGGCAGAAGACGGAGGTACGGGGCTATCCGGAGCGAAGTGCCGCTGGCCGGCGTCTTTCGCCCGAAGCAGCGCTCCGGAGCGCACCGCCACCGGCACAAGCAGCAGTGCGCGAAGTAGCGGCTCTTTCGCCTTCGCTAGACGGAGAGCCGGCAGCTTGCAGGAGGTGAAGAAGCAAGCCGCACAACAGCAGCCCACTGCGGCTAGCTGGTTGCTAGATTTCCACGAATTTCAAGTTGCCACCAAGGGACAGGCTGCCACCAGTGCCAAGTCAGGCTGCTTGCAGAGTGCCTAAAGAGCTCTGCCAACTGAGACCATTAACGTGGGTTGGTCTGTTTTGTATTCCGGGGCAGAAGCTGTGTCAGTATCAGGTAGGCCCTCAGTCCTTAGGGGCCGTCTGCCTGCTGGATTTCCGCCAATATCAAGATGCCGCCCAGGGACAAGCTGCCACCTGTGCCAACTCGGTCTGCTTTGAGAGTGCCCATGGTGCTCTGCAAACTGAGACCCGGAACGTGGCGTGGTGGGTTTTCTTTCCCCGGGCAGAAGCCTTTGTCAGTACCAGATAGGCCCTTGGCCCTTTGGGGCGGCTGCTCGCTGGATTTCCGCGAATATCAATATGCCGCCCAGGGACAAGCTGCCACCTGTGCCAACTCAGGCTGCTTTGAGAGTGCCCATGGTGCTCTGCAAACTGAGATGTGGAACGTGGGGTGGTGGGTTTTCTTTCCCCGGGCAGAATCCTTTGTCAGTACCAGATAGGCCCTTGGCCCTTTGGGGCGGCTGCTCGCTGGATTTCCGCGAATATCAAGATGCCGCCCAGAGACAAGCTGCCACCTGTGCCAACTCGCGCTGCCTTGAGAGTGCCCATGGAGCTCGGCAATCTGAGACCATTAACGTGGGTTGGTCTGTTTTGTTTCCCTGGGCAGAAGCCTTTGTCTGTTCCAGGTAGGCCCTTGGCACTTATGGGCCGGCTGCCGGCTGGATTTCCGCCAATATCAAGATGCCGCCCAGGGGCAAGCTGCCACCTGTGCCAACTCGGGCTGCTTTAAGAGTGCCCACAGAGCTCTGCAAACTGAGACCAGGAACGTGGGGTGGTGGGTTTTTTTTTCCTGGGCAGAAGCCTTTGTCAGTACCAGGTAGGCTCTCAGTCCTTAGGGGCCGTCGGCCTGCCGGATTTCGACGAATATCAAGATGCCGCCCAGGGACAAGCTGCCACCTGTGGCAACTCACGCTGATTTTAGAGTACCCATGGAGCTCTGCAAACTGAGACCATGAACGTGTGTTGGCGAATTTTGTTTACCTGGGCAGAAGCCTTTGTCTGTTCCAGGTAGGCCCACGGCCGTTAGGGGACGTCTGCCTGCTGGATTTCCGCCAATAACAAGATGCCGCCCAGGGACAAGCTGCCACCTGTGCTAACCTGGTCTGATTTGAGAGTGCCCATGGAGCTCTGCAAACTGAGATGTGGAACGTGGGGTGGTGGGTTTTGTTTCCCTGGGCAGAAGCCTTTGTCAGTACCAGGAGGGCCCTTGTTCATCAGGGGCAGGCTGCCCGCTGGATTTCCACGAATATCAAGATGCTGCCCAGGGACAAGCTGCCACCTGTGCCAACTCGCGCTGCCTTGAGAGTGCCCATGGAGCTCTGCAATCTGAGACCATTAACG
>NW_024037285.1:15753-69997 GCF_015832195.1 Motacilla alba alba | reverse complement strand
TAGGCCCTCGGCCCTTTTGGCTGTCTGGCTGCAGGATATCCGCGAAGTTGAGGATGCCACCCAGGGACAAGCTGCCACCTGTGCCAACTCAGGCTGCTTTGAGAGTGCCCATGGAGCTCTGCAAACTGAGACCAAGAACGTGGGATGTGAGGTTTTTTTCCGAGGGAGAAGCCTTTGTCAGTACCAGGTAGGCCCTCGCCCTTTTGAGCCGTCTGCCTGGTGGATTTCCGCGAATTTGAAGATGCCGCCCAGGGGCAAGGTTCCACCTGTGCCAACTCGCGCTGCTTTGAGAGTGCCCATGGAGCTCTGCAAACTGAGACCAGGACCGTGGGGTGCTGAGTTTTCTTTCGCCGGGCAGAAGCATTTGTCAGTACCAGGTAGGCCCTTTTTCTTCAGGGGCAGGCGGCCTTGTGGATTTCCACGAATATCAAGATGGAGCCCAGGGACAAGCTGCCACCTGTGCCAACTCGGGCTGCTTTGAGAGTGCCCATGGAGCTCTGCAAACTGAGACCAGGAACGTGGGTTTGTGAGTTCTGTTTTGCCGGGCAGAAGCCTTTGTCA
The DNA here is from genome assembly GCF_015832195.1 of Motacilla alba alba. NCBI lineage: Eukaryota > Metazoa > Chordata > Aves > Passeriformes > Motacillidae > Motacilla > Motacilla alba. The sequence goes on along the minus strand of NW_024037285.1, from coordinate 69,436 downwards.
GTACCCGGTAGGCCCTCGGCCCTTTTTGACTGTCTGGCTGCAGGATATCCGCGACTTTGAAGATGCCACCAGGGACAAGCTGCCACCTGTGCCAACTCGGGCTGCTTTGATAGTGCCCATGGAGCTCTGCAAACTGAGACCATGAACGTGTGTTGGCAAATTTTGTTTCCCTGGGCAGAAGCCTTTGTCTGTTCCAGGTGGGCCCACGGCCCTTCGGGGCCAGCTTCCTTTTGGATTTCCACAAATATCAAGATGCAGCCCAGGGACAAGCTGCCACCTGTGCTAACTCGGTCTGCTTTGAGAGTGCCCATGGAACTCTGAAAACTGAGACCATTAACGTGGGTTGGTGGGTTTTCTTTCCCCGGACAGAAGCATTTGTCATTACCAGGTAGGCCCTTGGCACTTATGGGCCGGTGGCCTGCTGGATTTCCGCCAATATCAAGATGCCGCCCAGGGACAAGCTGCCACCTGTGCCAACTTGGGCTGCTTTGAGAGTGCCCATGGAGCTCTGCAAACTGAGACCAGGAATATGTGTTGGTGAATTTTGTTTCCCTGGGCAGAAGCCTTTGTCAGTACCAGGTAGGTGCACGGCCCTTCGAAGCCAGCTTCCTTCTGGATTTCCGGGAATCTGAAGATGCCGCCCATGGACAAGCTGCCACCCGTGCCTACTCGGGCGGCTTTGAGAGTGCCCATGGAGCTCTGCAGACTGAGACCTGTACATGGGGTTCTGAGGTTTGTTTTCCCGGGCAGAAGCCTTTGTCAGTACCAGGTAGGCCCTCGGCTCTTCGTGGCCTGCTGCCTACTGGATTTCCGCGAATCTGAAGATGCCGCTCAGGGACAGGCTCCCACCTGTGCCAACTCGGGCTGCTTTGAGAGTGCCCACGGAGCTCTGCAACCTGAGACCAAGAAGGTGGGAAATGAGGTTTTTTTCCGAGGCAGAAGCCTTTGTCAGTACTAGGTAGGCCCTCGCCATTTTGGGCCGGCTGCCTGCTGGATTTCCGCGAATCTGAAGATGCCGCCCAGGGGCAAGCTGCCACCTGTGGCAACTCGGGCTGCTTTGAGAGTGCCCATGGAGCTCTGATAACTGAGACCAGGAAAATGTGTTGGTGAATTTTGTTTCCCTGGGCAGAAGCCTTTGTCAGTACCAGGTAGGCGCACGGCCCTTCGAAGCCAGCTTCCTTCTGGATTTCTGGGAATCTGAAGATGCCGCCCATGGACAAGCTGCCACCTGTGCCTACTCAGGCAGCTTTGAGAGTGCCCATGGAGCTCTGCAAACTGAGACCTGTACGTGGGGTGCTGAGGTTTGTTTTCCCGGGTAGAAGCCTTTGTCAGTACCAGGAAGGCCCTCGGCTCTTCGTGGCCTGCTGCCTGCTGGATTTCAGCGAATCTGAAGATGCCGACCAGGGACAGGCTGCCACCTGTGCCAACTCGGGCTGCTTTGAGAGTGCCCATGGAGCTCTGCAAACTGAGACGAAGAACGTGGGATGTGAGGTTTTTTTCCGAGGCAGAAGCCTTTGTCAGTATCAGGTAGGCCCTCGTCCTTTTGGGCCGGCTGCCTGCTGGATTTCCGCGAATCTGAAGATGCCGCCCAGGGGCAAGCTGCCACCTGTGCCAACTCGCGCTGCTTTGAGAGTGCCCATGGAGCTCTGCAAACTGAGACCAGGACTGTGGGGTGCTGAGTTTTCTTTCGCCGGGCAGAAGCATTTGTCAGTACCAGGTAGGCCCTTTTTCTTCAGGGGCAGGCGGACTTGTGGATTTCCACGAATATCAAGATGGAGCCCAGGGACAAGCTGCCACCTGTGCCAACTCGGGCTGCTTTGAGAGTGCCCATGGAGCTCTGCAAACTGAGACCAGGAACGTGGGTTTGTGAGTTCTGTTTTGCCGGGCAGAAGCCTTTGTCAGTACCCGGTAGGCCCTCGGCCCTTTTTGACTGTCTGGCTGCAGGATATCCGCGACTTTGAAGATGCCACCAGGGACAAGCTGCCACCTGTGCCAACTCAGGCTGCTTTGAGAGTACCCATAGAGCTCTGCAAACTGAGACCCGGAACGTGGGGTGGTGGGTTTTTTTTTCCTGGGCGGAAGCCTTTGTCAGTATCAGGTAGGCCCTCAGTCCTTAGGGGCCGTCTGCCTGCTGGATTTCCTCCAAAATCAAGATGCCGCCCAGGGACAAGCTGCCACCTGTGCCAACTCAGGCGGCTTTGAGAGTGCCCATGGAGCTCTGCAAACTGAGACCATGAACGTGTGTTGGCGAATTTTGTTTCCCTGGGCAGAAGCCTTTGTCTGTTCCAGGTGGGCCCACGGCCCTTCGGGGCCAGCTTCCTTTTGGATTTCCACAAATATCAAGATGCAGCCCAGGGACAAGCTGCCACCTGTGCTAACTCGGTCTGCTTTGAGAGTGCCCATGGAACTCTGAAAACTGAGACCATTAACGTGGGTTGGTGGGTTTTCTTTCCCCGGACAGAAGCATTTGTCATTACCAGGTAGGCCCTTGGCACTTATGGGCCGGTGGCCTGCTGGATTTCCGCCAATATCAAGATACCGCCCAGGGACAAGCTGCCACCTGTGCCAACTTGGGCTGCTTTGAGAGTGCCCATGGAGCTCTGCAAACTGAGACCAGGAATATGTGTTGGTGAATTTTGTTTCCCTGGGCAGAAGCCTTTGTCAGTACCAGGTAGGCGCACGGCCCTTCGAAGCCAGCTTCCTTCTGGATTTCCGGGAATCTGAAGATGCCGCCCATGGACAAGCTGCCACCCGTGCCTACTCAGGCGGCTTTGAGAGTGCCCATGGAGCTCTGCAGACTGAGACCTGTACATGGGGTTCTGAGGTTTGTTTTCCCGGGCAGAAGCCTTTGTCAGTACCAGGTAGGCCCTCGGCTCTTCGTGGCCTGCTGCCTACTGGATTTCCGCGAATCTGAAGATGCCGCTCAGGGACAGGCTCCCACCTGTGCCAACTCGGGCTGCTTTGAGAGTGCCCACGGAGCTCTGCAACCTGAGACCAAGAAGGTGGGAAATGAGGTTTTTTTCCGAGGCAGAAGCCTTTGTCAGTACTAGGTAGGCCCTCGCCATTTTGGGCCGGCTGCCTGCTGGATTTCCGCGAATCTGAAGATGCCGCCCAGGGGCAAGCTGCCACCTGTGGCAACTCGGGCTGCTTTGAGAGTGCCCATGGAGCTCTGATAACTGAGACCAGGAAAATGTGTTGGTGAATTTTGTTTCCCTGGGCAGAAGCCTTTGTCAGTACCAGGTAGGCGCACGGCCCTTCGAAGCCAGCTTCCTTCTGGATTTCTGGGAATCTGAAGATGCCGCCCATGGACAAGCTGCCACCCGTGCCTACTCAGGCAGCTTTGAGAGTGCCCATGGAGCTCTGCAAACTGAGACCTGTACGTGGGGTGCTGAGGTTTGTTTTCCCGGGTAGAAGCCTTTGTCAGTACCAGGAAGGCCCTCGGCTCTTCGTGGCCTGCTGCCTGCTGGATTTCAGCGAATCTGAAGATGCCGACCAGGGACAGGCTGCCACCTGTGCCAACTCGGGCTGCTTTGAGAGTGCCCATGGAGCTCTGCAAACTGAGACCAAGAACGTGGGATGTGAGGTTTTTTTCCGAGGCAGAAGCCTTTGTCAGTACCAGGTAGGCCCTCGTCCTTTTGGGCCGGCTGCCTGCTGGATTTCCGCGAATCTGAAGATGCCGCCCAGGGGCAAGCTGCCACCTGTGCCAACTCGCGCTGCTTTGAGAGTGCCCATGGAGCTCTGCAAACTGAGACCAGGACTGTGGGGTGCTGAGTTTTCTTTCGCCGGGCAGAAGCATTTGTCAGTACCAGGTAGGCCCTTTTTCTTCAGGGGCAGGCGGACTTGTGGATTTCCACGAATATCAAGATGGAGCCCAGGGACAAGCTGCCACCTGTGCCAACTCGGGCTGCTTTGAGAGTGCCCATGGAGCTCTGCAAACTGAGACCAGGAACGTGGGTTTGTGAGTTCTGTTTTGCCGGGCAGAAGCCTTTGTCAGTACCCGGTAGGCCCTCGGCCCTTTTTGACTGTCTGGCTGCAGGATATCCGCGACTTTGAAGATGCCACCAGGGACAAGCTGCCACCTGTGCCAACTCAGGCTGCTTTGAGAGTACCCATAGAGCTCTGCAAACTGAGACCCGGAACGTGGGGTGGTGGGTTTTTTTTTCCTGGGCAGAAGCCTTTGTCAGTATCAGGTAGGCCCTCAGTCCTTAGGGGCCGTCTGCCTGCTGGATTTCCTCCAAAATCAAGATGCCGCCCAGGGACAAGCTGCCACCTGTGCCAACTCAGGCGGCTTTGAGAGTGCCCATGGAGCTCTGCAAACTGAGACCATGAACGTGTGTTGGCGAATTTTGTTTCCCTGGGCAGAAGCCTTTGTCTGTTCCAGGTGGGCCCACGGCCCTTCGGGGCCAGCTTCCTTTTGGATTTCCACAAATATCAAGATGCAGCCCAGGGACAAGCTGCCACCTGTGCTAACTCGGTCTGCTTTGAGAGTGCCCATGGAACTCTGAAAACTGAGACCATTAACGTGGGTTGGTGGGTTTTCTTTCCCCGGACAGAAGCATTTGTCATTACCAGGTAGGCCCTTGGCACTTATGGGCCGGTGGCCTGCTGGATTTCCGCCAATATCAAGATACCGCCCAGGGACAAGCTGCCACCTGTGCCAACTTGGGCTGCTTTGAGAGTGCCCATGGAGCTCTGCAAACTGAGACCAGGAATATGTGTTGGTGAATTTTGTTTCCCTGGGCAGAAGCCTTTGTCAGTACCAGGTAGGCGCACGGCCCTTCGAAGCCAGCTTCCTTCTGGATTTCCGGGAATCTGAAGATGCCGCCCATGGACAAGCTGCCACCCGTGCCTACTCAGGCGGCTTTGAGAGTGCCCATGGAGCTCTGCAGACTGAGACCTGTACATGGGGTTCTGAGGTTTGTTTTCCCGGGCAGAAGCCTTTGTCAGTACCAGGTAGGCCCTCGGCTCTTCGTGGCCTGCTGCCTACTGGATTTCCGCGAATCTGAAGATGCCGCTCAGGGACAGGCTGCCACCTGTGCCAACTCGGGCTGCTTTGAGAGTGCCCACGGAGCTCTGCAACCTGAGACCAAGAAGGTGGGAAATGAGGTTTTTTTCCGAGGCAGAAGCCTTTGTCAGTACTAGGTAGGCCCTCGCCATTTTGGGCCGGCTGCCTGCTGGATTTCCGCGAATCTGAAGATGCCGCCCAGGGGCAAGCTGCCACCTGTGGCAACTCGGGCTGCTTTGAGAGTGCCCATGGAGCTCTGATAACTGAGACCAGGAAAATGTGTTGGTGAATTTTGTTTCCCTGGGCAGAAGCCTTTGTCAGTACCAGGTAGGCGCACGGCCCTTCGAAGCCAGCTTCCTTCTGGATTTCTGGGAATCTGAAGATGCCGCCCATGGACAAGCTGCCACCCGTGCCTACTCAGGCAGCTTTGAGAGTGCCCATGGAGCTCTGCAAACTGAGACCTGTACGAGGGGTGCTGAGGTTTGTTTTCCCGGGTAGAAGCCTTTGTCAGTACCAGGAAGGCCCTCGGCTCTTCGTGGCCTGCTGCCTGCTGGATTTCAGCGAATCTGAAGATGCCGACCAGGGACAGGCTGCCACCTGTGCCAACTCGGGCTGCTTTGAGAGTGCCCATGGAGCTCTGCAAACTGAGACCAAGAACGTGGGATGTGAGGTTTTTTTCCGAGGCAGAAGCCTTTGTCAGTAGCAGGTAGGCCCTCGTCCTTTTGGGCCGGCTGCCTGCTGGATTTCCGCGAATCTGAAGATGCCGCCCAGGGGCAAGCTGCCACCTGTGCCAACTCGCGCTGCTTTGAGAGTGCCCATGGAGCTCTGCAAACTGAGACCAGGACTGTGGGGTGCTGAGTTTTCTTTCGCCGGGCAGAAGCCTTTGTCAGTACCAGGTAGGCCCTTTTTCTTCAGGGGCAGGCGGACTTGTGGATTTCCACGAATATCAAGATGGAGCCCAGGGACAAGCTGCCACCTGTGCCAACTCGGGCTGCTTTGAGAGTGCCCATGGAGCTCTGCAAACTGGGACCAGGAACGTGGGATGTGAGGTTTTCTTTCCGAGGCAGAAGCTTTTGTCAGTACCAGGTAGGCCCTCGCCCTTCGGGGCCAGCTGCCTGCTGGATTTCCGCCAATATCAAGATGCCGCCCAGGGACAAGCTGCCACCTGTGTCAACTCGGGCTGCTTTGAGAGTGCCCATGGAACTCTGCAAACTGAGATGTGGAACGTGGGTTGGTGAGTTCTGTTTTGCCGGGCAGAAGCCTTTGTCAGTACCAGGTAGGCCCTCGGCCCATTTGGGCTGTCTGGCTGCAGGATATCCGCGATTTGGTAGATGCCACCCAGGGACAAGCTGCCACCTGTGCCAACTTGGGCTTCTTTGACAGTGCCTATTGAGCTCTGGAAACTGAGACCAGGACCGTGGGGTGGTGGTTTTTTTTTTCCCGGGCAGAAGCCTTTGTCAGTATCAGGTAGGCCCTCAGTCCTTAGGGGCCGCCTGCCTGCGGAATTTCCGCCAATATCAAGATGCCGCCCAGGGAGAAGCTGCCACCTGTGCCAACTCAGGCTGCTTTGAGAGTGCCCATGGAGCTCTGCAAACTGAGATGTGGAACGTGGGTTGGTGAGTTCTGTTTTGCCGGGCAGAAGCCTTTGTCAGTATCAGGTAGGCCCTCAGTCCTTAGGGGCCGCCTGCCTGCAGGATTTCCGCCAATATCAAGATGCCGCCCAGGGACAAGCTGCCACCTGTGCCAACTCAGGCTGCTTTGAGAGTGCCCATGGAGCTCTGCAAACTGAGACCATGAACGTGTGTTGGCGAATTTTGTTTCCCTGGGCAGAAGCCTTTGTCTGTTCCAGGTAGGCCCACGGCCTTTCGGGGCCAGCTTCCTTTTGGATTTCCACAAATATCAAGATGCCGCCCAGGGACAAGCTGCCACCTGTGCCAACTCGGGCTGCTTTGAGAGTGCCCATGGAGCTCTGCAAACTGAGACCATGAACGTGTGTTGGCGAATTTTGTTTCCCTGGGCAGAAGCCTTTGTCTGTTCCAGGTAGGCCCACGACCTTTCGGGGCCAGCTTCCTTTTGGATTTCCACAAATATCAAGATGCCGCCCAGGGACAAGCTGCCACCTGTGCTAACTCAGTCTGCTTTGAGAGTGCCCATGGAACTCTGCAAACTGAGATGTGGAACGTGGCGTGGTAGGTTTTCTTTCCCCGGGCAGAAGCCTTTGTCAGTACCAGGTAGGCCCTTGGCCCTTTGGGGCGGCTGCTCGCTGGATTTCCGCCAATATCAAGATGCCGCCGTGGGACAAACTGCCGCCTGTGCCAACTCGGGCTGCTTTGAGTGTGCCCATGGAGTTCTGCAAACCGAGACCAGGCACGTGGTGTGGTGAGCTTAGTTTTCCCGGGCAGAAGCATTTGTCTGTACCAGGTAGGCCCTCGCCCTTCGGGGCCAGCTGCCTGCTGGGTTTTCGCGAATCTGAAGATGCTGCCCAGGGACAAGCTGCCACCTGTGCCAACTCGGGCTGCTTTGAGAGTGCCAAAGGAGCGCTGCAAACTGAGACCAGGAACGTGCGTTGGCGAATTTTGTTTTTCAGGGACAGAAGCCATTGTCAGTACCAGGTAGGACGTCTGCCCTTCGGGGCCGGGTGGCAGCGGGATTTCCGCGTATCTAAAGATGCCGCCTAGGGACAAGCTGCCACCCGTGCCAACTCGGGCTGCTTTGAGAGTGCCCATGGAGCTCTGAAAACTGAGACCATTAATGTGGGTTGGTGGGTTTTATTTCCCCGGGCAGAAGCATTTGTCAGTACCAGGTAGGCCCTTGGCACTAATGGGCCGGTTGCCTGCTGGATTTCCGCCAATATCAAGATGCCGCCCAGGGACAAGCTGCCACCTGTGCCAACTCGGGCTGCTTTGAGAGTGCCCATGGAGCTCTGCAAACTCAGACTAGGAAAATGTGTCGGCCAATTTTGTTTCCCTGGGCAGAAGCCTTTGTCAGTACCAGGTAGGCGCACGGCCCGTCGAAGCCAGCTTCCTTCTGGATTTCCGGGAATCTGAAGATGCCGCCCATGGACAAGCTGCCACCCGTGCCTACTCAGGCAGCTTTGAGAGTGCCCATGGAGCTCTGCAAACTGAGACCTGTACGTGGGGTTCTGAGGTTTGTTTTCCCGGGCAGAAGCCTTTGTCAGTACCAGGTAGGCCCTCGGCTCTTCGTGGCCTGCTGCTTGCTGGATTTCAGCGAATCTGAATATGCCGCCCAGGAACAGGCTGCCACCTGTGCCAACTCGGGCTGCTTTGAGAGTGCCCATGGAGCTCTGCAAACTGAGACCAAGAACGTGGGAAGTGAGGTTTTTTTCCGAGGCAGAAGCCTTTGTCAGTACCAGGTAGGCCCTCGCCCTTTCGAGCCGGCTGCCTGCTGGATTTCCGCGAATCTGAAGATGCCGCCCAGGGGCAAGCTGCCACCTGTGCCAACTCGGGCTGCATTGATTGTGCCCATGGAGCTCTGCAAACTGAGACCAGGACTGTGGGGTGCTGAGTTTTCTTTCCCCGGGCAGAAGCCTTTGTCAGTACCAGGTAGGCCCTCGCCCTTCGGGGCCGGCTTCCTGCTGGTTTTCCGCGAATCTGAAGATGCCGCCCAGGTACAAGCTTCCACCTGTGCCAACTCGGGCTGCTTAGAGAGTGCCCACGGAGCTCTGCAAACTGAGACCAGGAATGTGGGGTGGTGAGTTTGGTTTTTCTGGGGCAGAAGCCTTTGTCAGTAGCAGGGAGACCCTTGGAATTTAGGGGCCGGCTGCCTGCTGGATTTCCGCCAATCTGAAGATGCCGCCCAGGGACAAACTGCCACCTGTGCCAACTCGGGCTGCTTTGAGTGTGCACATGGACCTCTGAAAACTGGGACCAGGCATGTGGTGTGGTGAGCTTAGTTTTCCTGGGCAGAAGCGTTTGTCAATACCAGGTAGGCCCTCGCCCTTCGGGGCCAGCTGACTTCAGGGTTTTCGCGAATCTGAAGATGCTGCCCAGGGACAAGCTGCCACCTGTGCCAACTCGGGCTGCTTTGAGAGTACTCATGGAGCGCTGCAAACTGAGACCAGGAACGTGCGTTGGCGAATTTTGTTTTTCAGGTACAGAAGCCATTGTCAGTACCAGGTAGGACGTCTGCCCTTCGTTGCCGGGTGGCAGCGGGATTTCCGCGTATCTAAAGATGCCGCCTAGGGACAAGCTGCCACCCGTGCCGACTCGCGCTGCTTTGAGCGTGCCCATGGAGCTCTGCAAACTGAGGCCATTAACGTGGGTTGGTGTGTTTTGTTTCCCCGGGCAGAAGCATTTGTCAGTACCAGGTAGGCCCTTGGCACTTATGGGCCGGTTGCCTGCTGGATTTCCGCCAATATCAAGATGCTGCCCTGGGACAAGCTGCCACCTGTGGCAACTCGGGCTGCTTTGAGAGTGCCCATGGAGCTCTGATAACTGAGACCAGGAAAATGTGTTGGTGAATTTTGTTTCCCCGGGCAGAAGCCTTTGTCAGTACCAGGTAGCCGCACGGCCCTTCGAAGCCAGATTCCTTCTGGATTTCCGGGAATCTGAAGATGCCGCCCAGGGACAGGCTGCCACCCGTGCCTACTCAGGCAGCTTTGAGAGTGCCCATGGAGCTCTGCAAACTGAGACCTGTACGTGGGGTGCTGAGCTTTGTTTTCCCGGGCAGAAGCCTTTGTCAGTACCAGGTAGGCCCTCGGCTCTTCGTGGCCTGCTGCCTGCTGGATTTCCGCGAATCTGAAGATGCCGCCCAGGGACAAGCTGCCACCTGTGCCAACTCGGGCTGCTTTGAGAGTGCCCATGGAGGTCTGCAAACTGAGACCAGGACCGTGGGGTGCTGAGTTTTCTTTTCCCGGGCAGAAGCCTTTGTCAGTACCAGGTAAGCCCTTGTTCTTCAGGGTCAGGCAGCCTTTTGGATTTCCACGAATATCAAGATGCAGCCCAGGGACAAGCTGCCACCTGTGCCAACTCAGGCTGCTTTGAGTGTGCCCATGGAGCTCTGCAAACTGGGACCAGGAACGTGGGATGTGAGGTTTTCTTTCCGAGGCAGAAGCCTTTGTCAGTACCAGGTAGGCCCTCGCCCTTCGGGGCCGGCTGCCTGTTGGGTTTCCGCGAATCTGAAGATGACGCCCAGGGACAAGCTTCCACCTGTGCCAACTCAGGCTGCTTTGAGAGTGCCCATGGAGCTCTGCAAACTGAGACCAGGAATGTGGGGTGGTGAGTTTGGTTTTTCTGGGGCAGAAGCCTTTGTCAGTAGCAGGGAGGCCCTTGGAATTTAGGAGCGTGCTGCCTGCTGGATTTCCGTCAATCTGAAGATGCCGCCCAGGGACAAGCTGCCACCTGTGCCTACTCGGGCTGCTTACAGAGTGCCCATGGGGCTCTGCAAACAGAAACCAGGAACGTGTGTTGGCGAATTTTATATCCCTAGGCAAAAGTCTTTGTCAGTACCAGGTAGGCCATTGGTCCTTCAGGGCCACCTTCCTTCTGGATTTCCACGAATCTGAAGATGCCGCCCAGGGACAAGCTGCCACCTGTGGCAACTCGGACTGCTGTAAAATTGCCCATGGAGTTCTGCAAAGTGAGACCAGGAACGTGGGTGGGTGAGTTTTGTTTTCCGGGGTAGAAGCCTTTGTCTGTACCAGTTCGGACCATTTCCCATAGCGGTAGGCTGGCAGCTGGATTTCCACGAATCTGAAGATGCCGCCCAGGGACAAGCTGCCACCTGTGGCAAATCGAGCTGCTTTGAGCGTGCCCACGGAGCTCTGAAAACTGCGACCAGGAATGTGGGGTGGCGAATTTTGATTCCCTGCCCACAAACATTCCTCAGTACCAGGTAGGCCCTCGCCCTTCGGGGCCAGCTGCCTGCTGGGTTTTCGCGAATCTGAAGATGCTGCCCAGGGACCAGCTGCCACCTGTGCCAACTCGGGCTGCTTTGAGAGTGCCAATGGAGCTCTGCAAACTGGGACCAGGAACGTGGGATGTGAGGTTTTTTTTCCGAGGCAGAAGCCTTTGTCAGTACCAGGTAGGCCCTCGCCCTTTGGGGCCGGCTGCCTGCTGGATTTCCGCCAATATCAAGATGCCGCCCAGGGACAAGCTGCCACCTGTGGCAACTCGGGCTGCTTTGAGAGTGCCAATGGATTTCTGCAAACTGGGACCAGGAACGTGGGATGTGAGGTTTTTTTTCCGAGGCAGAAGCCTTTGTCAGTACCAGGTAGGCCCTTGGCCCTTTGGGGCGGCTGCTCGCTGGATTTCCGCGAATATCAAGATGCCGCCGTGGGACAAACTGCCGCCTGTGCCAACTCGGGCTGCTTTGAGTGTGCCCATGGAGTTCTGCAAACTGAGACCAGGCACGTGGGTGGGTGAGTTTTGTTTTCCGGGGTAGAAGCCTTTGTCTGTACCAGTTCGGACCATTTCCCATAGCGGTAGGCTGGCAGCTGGATTTCCACGAATCTGAAGATGCCGCCCAGGGACAAGCTGCCACCTGTGGCAAATCGAGCTGCTTTGAGCGTGCCCACGGAGCTCTGAAAACTGCGACCAGGAATGTGGGGTGGCGAATTTTGATTCCCTGCGCACAAACATTCCTCAGTACCAGGTAGGCCCTCGCCCTTCGGGGCCAGCTGCCTGCTGGGTTTTCGCGAATCTGAAGATGCTGCCCAGGGACCAGCTGCCACCTGTGCCAACTCGGGCTGCTTTGAGAGTGCCAATGGAGCTCTGCAAACTGGGACCAGGAACGTGGGATGTGAGGTTTTTTTTCCGAGGCAGAAGCCTTTGTCAGTACCAGGTAGGCCCTCGCCCTTCGGGGCCGGCTGCCTGCTGGATTTCCGCCAATATCAAGATGCCGCCCAGGGACAGTCTGCCACCTGTGGCAACTCGGGCTGCTTTGAGAGTGCCAATGGATTTCTGCAAACTGGGACCAGGAACGTGGGATGTGAGGTTTTTTTTCCGAGGCAGAAGCCTTTGTCAGTACCAGGTAGGCCCTTGGCCCTTTGGGGCGGCTGCTCGCTGGATTTCCGCGAATATCAAGATGCCGCCGTGGGACAAACTGCCGCCTGTGCCAACTCGGGCTGCTTTGAGTGTGCCCATGGAGTTCTGCAAACTGAGACCAGGCACGTGGTGTGGTTAGCTTAGTTTCCCCGGGCGGAAGCCTTTGTCAGTACCAGGTAGGCCCTCGCCCTTCGGGGCCGTCTGCCTGCTGTGTTTTCGCGAATCTGAAGATGCTGCCCAGGGACAAGCAGTGACCTGTGCCAACTCGGGCTGCTTTGAGAGTGCCCACGGAGCTCTGCAAACTGAGACCAAGAGCGTGGGTTGGTGAGTTCTGTTTTCCCGGGCAGAGGCCTTTGTCAGTACCAGGTAGGCCCTCGGCCCTTTTTGGCTGTCTGGCTGCAGGATATCCGCGAATCTGAAGATGCCGCCCAGGGACAAGCTGCCACCTGTGCCAACTGGGGCTGCTTTGAGAGTGCCCATGGAGGTCTGCAAACTGAGACCAAGAGCGTGGGTTGGTGAGTTCTGTTTTCCCGGGCAGAGGCCTTTGTCAGTACCAGGTAGGCCCTCGGCCCTTTTTGGCTGTCTGGCTGCAGGATATCCGCGAATCTGAAGATGCCGCCCAGGGACAAGCTGCCACCTGTGCCAACTGGGGCTGCTTTGAGAGTGCCCATGGAGGTCTGCAAACTGAGACCAGGACCGTGGGGTGCTGAGTTTTCTTTTCCCGGGCAGAAGCCTTTGTCAGTACCAGGTAAGCCCTTGTTCTTCAGGGTCAGGCAGCCTTTTGGATTTCCACGAATATCAAGATGCAGCCCAGGGACAAGCTGCCACCTGTGCCAACTCAGGCTGCTTTGAGTGTGCCCATGGAGCTCTGCAAACTGGGACCAGGAACGTGGGATGTGAGGTTTTGTTTCCGAGGCAGAAGCCTTTGTCAGTACCAGGAAGGCCCTCGCCCTTCGGGGCCGGCTGCCTGCTGGGTTTCCGCGAATCTGAAGATGACGCCCAGGGACAAGCTTCCACCTGTGCCAACTCAGGCTGCTTTGAGAGTGCCCATGGAGCTCTGCAAACTGAGACCAGGAATGTGGGGTGGTGAGTTTGGTTTTTCTGGGGCAGAAGCCTTTGTCAGTAGCAGGGAGGCCCTTGGAATTTAGGAGTGTGCTGCCTGCTGGATTTCCGCCAATCTGAAGATGCCGCCCAGGGACAAGCTGCCACCTGTGCCTACTCGGGCTGCTTACAGAGTGCCCATGGGGCTCTGCAAACAGAAACCAGGAACGTGTGTTGGCGAATTTTATATCCCTAGGCAAAAGTCTTTGTCAGTACCAGGTAGGCCATTGGTCCTTCAGGGCCAGCTTCCTTCTGGATTTCCACGAATCTGAAGATGCCGCCCAGGGACAAGCTGCCACCTGTGCCAACTCGGGCTGCTTTGAGAGTGCCCATGGAGTTCTGCAAACTGAGATCAGGACCGTGGGGTGCTGAGTTTTCTTTTCCCGGGCAGAAGCCTTTGTCAGTACCAGGTAAGCCCTTGTTCTTCAGGGTCAGGCAGCCTTTTGGATTTCCACGAATATCAAGATGCAGCCCAGGGACAAGCTGCCACCTGTGCAAACTCAGGCTGCTTTGAGAGTGCCCATGGAGCTCTGCAAACTGAGACCAGGAACGTGGCGTGGGGGGTTTTCTTTCCCCGGGCAGAAGCCTTTGTCAGTACCAGGTAGGCCCTTGGCCCTTTGGGGCGGCTGCTCGCTGGATTTCCGCCAATATCAAGATGCCGCCGTGGGACAAACTGCCGCCTGTGCCAACTCGGGCTGCTTTGAGAGTGCCCATGGAGCTCTGCAAACTGAGACCAGGAACGTGGGTTTGTGAGTTCTGTTTTCCCGGGCAGAAGCCTTTGTCAGTACCAGGTAGGCCCTCGGCCCTTTTTGACTGTCTGGCTGCAGGATATCCGCGACTTTGAAGATGCCGCCCAGGGACAAGCTGCCACCTGTGCCAACTCAGGCTGCTTTGAGAGTGCCCATGGAGCTCTGCAAACTGAGACCTGGAACGTGGGGTGGTGGGTTTTTTTTTCCTGGGCAGAAGCCTTTGTCAGTATCAGGTAGGCCCTCAGTTCTTAGGGGCCGTCTGCCTGCTGGATTTCCGCCAATATCAAGATGCCGCCCAGGGACAAGCTGCCACCTGTGCCAACTCAGGCTGCTTTGAGAGTGCCCAGGGAGCTCTGCAAACTGAGACCATGAACGTGTGTTGGCGAATTTTGTTTCCCTGGGCAGAAGCCTTTGTCAGTACCAGGTAGGCCCACGGCCCTTCGAAGCCAGCTTCCTTCTGGATTTCCGGGAATCTGAAGATGCTGCCCATGGACAAGCTGCCACCCGTGCCTACTCAGGCGGCTTTGAGAGTGCCCATGGAGCTCTGCAAACTGAGACCTGTACGTGGGGTTCTGAGGTTTGTTTTCCCGGGCAGAAGCCTTTGTCAGTACCAGGTAGGCCCTCGGCTCTTCGTGGCCTGCTGCCTACTGGATTTCCACGAATCTGAAGATGCCGCCCAGGGACAGGCTGCCACCTGTGGCAACTCGGGCTGCTTTGAGAGTGCCCATGGAGCTCTGCAAACTTAGACCAAGAAGGTGGGATGTGAGGTTTTTTTCCGAGGCAGAAGCCTTTGTCAGTACCAGGTAGGCCCTCGCCCTTTCGGGCCGGCTGCCTGCTGGATTTCCGCGAATCTGAAGATGCCGCCCAGGGGCAAGCTGCCACCTGTGGCAACTCGGGCTGCTTTGAGAGTGCCCACGGAGCTCTGCAAACTGAGACCAAGAACGTGGGATGTGAGGTTTTTTTCCGAGGCAGAAGCCTTTGTCAGTACCAGGTAGGCCCTCGCCCTTTTGGGCCGGCTGCCTGCTGGATTTCCGCGAATCTGAAGATGCCGCCCAGGGGCAAGCTGCCACCTGTGCCAACTCGGGCTGCTTTGAGAGTGCCCATGGAGCTCTGCAAACTGAGACCAGGACCGTGGGGTGCTGAGTTTTCTTTCCCCGGGCAGAAGCCTTTGTCAGTACCAGGTAGGCCCTTGTTCTTCAGGGGCAGGCAGCCTTTTGGATTTCCACGAATATCAAGATGCAGCCCAGGGACAAGCTGCCACCTGTGGCAACTCGGACTGCTTTGAGTGTGCCCATGGATCTCTGCAAACTGAGACCAGGAACGTGGGATGTGAGGTTTTTTTTCCGAGGCAGAAGCCTTTGTCAGTACCAGGTAGGCCCTCGCCCTTCGGGGCCGGCTGCCTGCTGGCTTTCCGCCAATATCAAGATGCCGCCCAGGGACAAGCTGCCACCTGTGCCAACTCGGGCTGCTTTGAGAGTGCCCATGGAGCTCTGCAAACTGAGATGTGGAACGTGGGTTGGTGAGTTCTGTTTTCCCGGGCAGAAGCCTTTGTCAGTACCAGGTAGGCCCTCGGCCCTTTTTGGCTGTCTGGCTGCAGGATATCCGCGATTTGGTAGATGCCACCCAGGGACAAGCTGCCACCTGTGCCAACTTAGATTCTTTGACAGTTCCTATGCAGCTCTGGAAACTGAGACCAGGACCGTGGGGTGGTGGTTTTTTTTTTCCCGGGCAGAAGCCTTTGTCAGTATCAGGTAGGCCCTCGCCCTTCGGGGCCGGCTGCCTGCTGGCTTTCCGCCAATATCAAGATGCCGCCCAGGGACAAGCTGCCACCTGTGCCAACTCGGGCTGCTTTGAGAGTGCCCATGGAGCTCTGCAAACTGAGACCATGAACATGTGTTGGCGAATTTTGTTTCACTGAGCAGAAGCCTTTGTCTGTTCCAGGTAGGCCCACGGCCCTGCGGGGCCAGCTTCCTTTTGGATTTCCACAAATATCAAGATGGAGCCCAGGGACAAGCTGCCACCCGTGGCGACTCAGGCTGCTTTGAGAGTGCCCATGGAGCTCTGCAAACTGGGACCAGGAACATGGGTTGGTGAGTTCTGTTTTCCCGGGCAGAAGCCTTTGTCATTACCAGGTAGGACCTCGCCCTTCGGGGCCGGCTGCCTGCTGGATTTCCGCAAATATCAAGATGCCGCCCAGGGACAAGCTGCCACCTGTGCCAACTCGGGCTGCTTTGAGAGTGCCCATGGAGCTCTGCAAACTGAGACCATGAACGTGGGTTGGTGAGTTCTGTTTTGCCGGGCAGAAGCCTTTGTCAGTATCAGGTTGGCCCTCAGTTCTTAGGGGCCGTCTGCCTGCTGGATTTCCGCCAATATCAATATGCCGCCCAGGGACAAGCTGCCACCTGTGCCAACTCGGGCTGCTTTGAGAGTGCCCATGGAGCTCTGCAAACTGAGACCAAGAACGTGGGAAGTGAGGTTTTTTTCCGAGGCAGAAGCCTTTGTCAGTACCAGGTAGGCCCTCGCCCTTTCGGGCCGGCTGCCTGCTGGATTTCCGCGAATCTGAAGATGCCGCCCAGGGGCAAGCTGCCACCTGTGGCAACTCGGGCTGCTTTGAGAGTGCCCACGGAGCTCTGCAAACTGAGACCAAGAACGTGGGATGTGAGGTTTTTTTCCGAGGCAGAAGCCTTTGTCAGTACCAGGTAGGCCCTCGCCCTTTTGGGCCGGCTGCCTGCTGGATTTCCGCGAATCTGAAGATGCCGCCCAGGGGCAAGCTGCCACCTGTGCCAACTCGGGCTGCTTTGAGAGTGCCCATGGAGCTCTGCAAACTGAGACCAGGACCGTGGGGTGCTGAGTTTTCTTTCCCCGGGCAGAAGCCTTTGTCAGTACCAGGTAGGCCCTTGTTCTTCAGGGGCAGGCAGCCTTTTGGATTTCCACGAATATCAAGATGCAGCCCAGGGACAAGCTGCCACCTGTGCCAACTCGGACTGCTTTGAGTGTGCCCATGGATCTCTGCAAACTGAGACCAGGAACGTGGGATGTGAGGTTTTTTTTCCGAGGCAGAAGCCTTTGTCAGTACCAGGTAGGCCCTCGCCCTTCGGGGCCGGCTGCCTGCTGGCTTTCCGCCAATATCAAGATGCCGCCCAGGGACAAGCTGCCACCTGTGCCAACTCGGGCTGCTTTGAGAGTGCCCATGGAGCTCTGCAAACTGAGACCATGAACATGTGTTGGCGAATTTTGTTTCACTGAGCAGAAGCCTTTGTCTGTTCCAGGTAGGCCCACGGCCCTGCGGGGCCAGCTTCCTTTTGGATTTCCACAAATATCAAGATGGAGCCCAGGGACAAGCTGCCACCCGTGGCAACTCAGGCTGCTTTGAGAGTGCCCATGGAGCTCTGCAAACTGGGACCAGGAACATGGGTTGGTGAGTTCTGTTTTCCCGGGCAGAAGCCTTTGTCATTACCAGGTAGGACCTCGCCCTTCGGGGCCGGCTGCCTGCTGGATTTCCGCAAATATCAAGATGCCGCCCAGGGACAAGCTGCCACCTGTGCCAACTCGGGCTGCTTTGAGAGTGCCCATGGAGCTCTGCAAACTGAGACCATGAACGTGGGTTGGTGAGTTCTGTTTTGCCGGGCAGAAGCCTTTGTCAGTATCAGGTTGGCCCTCAGTTCTTAGGGGCCGTCTGCCTGCTGGATTTCCGCCAATATCAATATGCCGCCCAGGGACAAGCTGCCACCTGTGCCAACTCGGGCTGCTTTGAGAGTGCCCATGGAGCTCTGCAAACTGAGACCAAGAACGTGGGAAGTGAGGTTTTTTTCCGAGGCAGAAGCCTTTGTCAGTACCAGGTAGGCCCTCGCCCTTTGGGGCCGGCTGCCTGCTGGTTTTCCGCGAATCTGAAGATGCCGCCCAGGGACAAGCTTCCACCTGTGCCAACTCGGGCTGCTTTCAGAGTGCCAACGGAGCTCTGCAAACTGAGACCAGGAATGTGGGGTGGTGAGTTTGGTTTTTCTGGGGCAGAAGCCTTTGTCAGTAGCAGGGAGACCCTTGGAATTTAGGGGCCGGCTGTCTGCTGGATTTCCGCCAATCTGAAGATGCCGCCGTGGGACAAACTGCCGCCTGTGCCAACTCGGGCTGCTTTGAGTGTGCACATGGACCTCTGAAAACTGGGACCAGGCATGTGGTGTGGTAAGCTTAGTTTTCCTGGGCAGAAGCGTTTGTCAGTACCAGGTAGGCCCTCGCCCTTCGGGGCCAGCTGCCTGCTGCGTTTCGCGAATCTGAAGATGCTGCCCAGGGACAAGCTGCCACATGTGCCAACTCGGGCTGCTTTGAGAGTGCCAATGGAGCTCTGCAAACTGAGACCAGGAACGTGCTTTGGCGAATTTTGTTTTTCAGGGACAGAAGCCATTGTCAGTACCAGGTAGGACGTCTGCCCTTCGCTGCCGGGCGGCAGCGGGATTTCCGCGTATCTAAAGATGCCGCCTAGGGACAAGCTGCCACCCGTGCCAACTCGGGCTGCTTTGAGCGTGCCCATGGAGCTCTGCAAACTGAGGCCATTAACGGGGGTTGGTGTGTTTTGTTTCCCCGGGCAGAAGTATTTTTCAGTACCAGGTATGCCCTTGGCACTTATGGGCCGGTTGCCTGCTGGATTTCCGCCAATCTGAAGATGCCGCCCAGGGACAAGCTGCCACCTGTGCCAACTCGGGCTGCTTTGAGAGTGCCCATGGAGCTCTGCAAACTGAGACCATGAACGTGTGTTGGCGAATTTTGTTTCCCTGGGCAGAAGCCTTTGTCTGTTCCAGGTAGGCCCACGGCCTTTCGGGGCCAGCTTCCTTTTGGATTTCCACAAATATCAAGATGCCGCCCAGGAACAAGCTGCCACCTGTGCTAACTCGGTCTGCTTTGAGAGTGCCCATGGAACTCTGCAAACTGAGATGTGGAACGTGGCGTGGTGGGTTTTCTTTCCCGGGGCAGAAGCCTTTGTCAGTACCAGGTAGGCCCTTGGCCCTTTGTGGCGGCTGCTCACTGGATTTCCGCGAATATCAAGATGCCGCCGTGGGACAAACTGCCGCCTGTGCCAACTCGGGCTGCTTTGAGTGTGCCCATGGAGTTCTGCAAACTGAGACCAGGCACGTGGTGTGGTGAGCTTAGTTTTCCTGGGCAGAAGCATTTGTCTGTACCAGGTAGGCCCTCGCCCTTCGGGGCCAGCTGCCTGCTGGGTTTTCGCGAATCTGAAGATCCTGCCCAGGGACAAGCTGCCACCTGTGCCAACTCGGGCTGCTTTGAGAGTGCCAATGGAGCGCTGCAAACTGAGACCAGGAACGTGCGTTGGCGAATTTTGTTTTTCAGGGACAGAAGCCATTGTCAGTACCAGGTAGGACGTCTGCCCTTCGTTGCCGGGCGGCAGCGGGATTTCCGCGAATCTAAAGATGCCGCCTAGGGACAAGCTGCCACCCGTGCCAACTCGGGCTGCTTTGAGAGTGCCCATGGAGCTCTGCAAACTGAGACCATTAATGTGGGTTGGTGGGTTTTATTTCCCCGGGCAGAAGCATTTGTCAGTACCAGGTAGGCCCTTGGCACTAATGGGCCGGTTGCCTGCTGGATTTCCGCCAATATCAAGATGCCGCCCAGGGACAAGCTGCCACCTGTGGCAACTCGGGCTGCTTTGAGAGTGCCCATGGAGCTCTGCAAACTGAGACCAGGAATGTGGGGTGGTGAGTTTGGTTTTTTTGGGGCAGAAGCCTTTGTCAGTAGCAGGGAGACCCTTGGAATTTAGGGGCCGGCTGCCTGCTGGGTTTCCGCCAATCTGAAGATGCCGCCGTGGGACAAACTGCCGCCTGTGCCAACTCGGGCTGCTTTGAGTGTGCACATGGACCTCTGAAAACTGGGACCAGGCATGTGGTGTGGTAAGCTTAGTTTTCCTGGGCAGAAGCGTTTGTCAGTACCAGGTAGGCCCTCGCCCTTCGGGGCCAGCTGACTTCTGGGTTTTCGCGAATCTGAAGATGCTGCCCAGGGACAAGCTGCCACCTGTGCCAACTCGGGCTGCTTTGAGAGTACTCATGGAGCGCTGCAAACTGAGACCAGGAACGTGCGTTGGCGAATTTTGTTTTTCAGGTACAGAAGCCATTGTCAGTACCAGGTAGGACGTCTGCCCTTCGTTGCCGGGCGGCAGCGGGATTTCCGCGTATCTAAAGATGCCGCCTAGGGACAAGCTGCCACCCGTGCCGACTCGGGCTGCTTTGAGAGTGCCCATGGAGCTCTGCAAACTGAGGCCATTAACGTGGGTTGGTGGGTTTTATTTCCCCGGGCAGAAGCATTTGTCAGTACCAGGTATGCCCTTGGCACTTATGGGCCGGTTGCCTGCTGGATTTCCGTCAATATCAAGATGCTGCCCTGGGACAAGCTGCCACCTGTGGCAACTCGGGCTGCTTTGAGAGTGCCCATGGAGCTCTGCAAACTCAGACCAGGAAAATGTGTTGTAGAATTTTGTTTCCCTGGGCAGAAGCCTTTGTCAGTACCAGGTAGGCGCACGGCCCTTCGAAGCCAGCTTCCTTCTGGATTTCCGGGAATCTGAAGATGCCGCCCAGGGACAGGCTGCCACCCGTGCCTACTCAGGCAGCTTTGAGAGTGCCCATGGAGCTCTGCAAACTGAGACCTGTACGTGGGGTGCTGAGGTTTGTTTTCCCGGGCAGAAGCCTTTGTCAGTACCAGGTAGGCCCTCGGCTCTTCGTGGCCTGCTGCCTGCTGGATTTCCGCGAATCTGAAGATGCCGCCCAGGGACAAGCTGCCACCTGTGCCAACTCGGGCTGCTTTGAGAGTGCCCATGGAGCTCTGCAAACTGAGACCAGGACCGTGGGGTGCTGAGTTTTCTTTCCCCGGGCAGAAGCCTTTGTCTGTACCAGGTAGGCCCTTGTTCTTCAGGGGCAGGCAGCCTTTTGGATTTCCACGAATATCAAGATGCAGCCCAGGGACAAGCTGCCACCTGTGCGAACTCAGGCTGCTTTGAGTGTGCCCATGGAGCTCTGCAAACTGGGACCAGGAACGTGGGATGTGAGGTTTTGTTTCCGAGGCAGAAGCATTTGTCAGTACCAGGTAGGCCCTCGCCCTTCGGGGCCGGCTGCCTGCTGGGTTTCCGCGAATCTGAAGATGACGCCCAGGGAAAAGCTTCCACCTGTGCCAACTCAGGTTGCTTTGAGAGTGCCCATGGAGCTCTGCAAACTGAGACCAGGAATGTGGGGTGGTGAGTTTGGTTTTTCTGGGGCAGAAGCCTTTGTCAGTAGCAGGGAGGCCCTTGGAATTTAGGAGCGGGCTGCCTGCTGGATTTCCGCCAATCTGAAGATGCCGCCCAGGGACAAGCTGCCACCTGTGCCTACTCGGGCTGCTTACAGAGTGCCCATGGGGCTCTGCAAACAGAAACCAGGAACGTGTGTTGGCGAATTTTATATCCCTAGGCAAAAGTCTTTGTCAGTACCAGGTAGGCCATTGGTCCTTCAGGGCCAGCTTCCTTCTGGATTTCCACGAATCTGAAGTTGCCGCCCAGGGACAAGCTGCCACCTGTGGCAACTCGGACTGCTTTGAAAGTGCCCATGGAGTTCTGCAAAGTGAGACCAGGAACGTGGGTGGGTGAGTTTTGTTTTCCGGGGAAGAAGCCTTTGTCTGTACCAGTTCGGACCATTTCCCATAGCGGTAGGCTGGCAGCTGGATTTCCGCGAATCTGAAGATGCCGCCCAGGGACAAGCTGCCACCTGTGGCAAATCGAGCTGCTTTGAGCGTGCCCACGGAGCTCTGAAAACTGCGACCAGGAATGTGGGGTGGCGAATTTTGATTCCCTGCGCACAAACATTCCTCAGTACCAGGTAGGCCTACGGTCGTTTGGGGCCAGCGTCCTTCTTGATTGCCGCGAATCTGAAGATGCCGCCCAGGGACAAGCTGCCACCTGTGCCAACTTGGGCTGCTTTGAGAGTGCCCATGGAGCTCTGCAAACTGAGACCAGGAACGTGGGTTGGTGGGTTTGTTTTTCCCGGGCAGAAGCCTTTGTCAGTACCAGGTAGGCCCTCGCCCTTCGGGGCCAGCTGCCTGCTGGGTTTTCGCGAATCTGAAGATGCTGCCCAGGGACCAGCTGCCACCTGTGCCAACTCGGGCTGCTTTGAGAGTGCCAATGGAGCTCTGCAAACTGGGACCAGGAACGTGGGAAGTGAGGTTTTTTTCCGAGGCAGAAGCCTTTGTCAGTACCAGGTAGGTCCTCGCCCTTTCGGGCCGGCTGCCTGCTGTATTTCCGCCAATATCAAGATGCCGCCCAGGGACCAGCTGCCACCTGTGCCAACTCGGGCTGCTTTGAGAGTGCCCATGGAGCTCTGCAAACTGAGACCAGGACCGTGGGGTGCTGAGTTTTCTTTCCCCGGGCAGAAGCCTTTGTCAGTACCAGGTAGGCCCTCGCCCTTCGGGGCCAGCTGCCTGCTGGTTTTCCACGAATCTGAAGATGCCGCTCAGGGACAAGCTTCCACCTGTGCCAACTCGGGCTGCTTTGAGAGTGCCAATGGAGCTCTGCAAACTGAGACCAGGAACGTGCGTTGGCGAATTTTGTTTTTCAGGGACAGAAGCCATTGTCAGTACCAGGTAGGACGTCTGCCCTTCGTTGCCGGGTGGCAGCGGGATTTCCGCGTATCTAAAGATGCCGCCTAGGGACAAGCTGCCACCCGTGCCAACTCGGGCTGCTTTGAGAGTGCCCATGGAGCTCTGAAAACTGAGACCATTAACGTGGGTTGGTGGGTTTTATTTCCCCGGGCAGAAGCATTTGTCAGTACCAGGTAGGCCCTTGGCACTTATGGGCCGCTTGCCTGCTGGATTTCCGCCAATATCAAGATGCTGCCCAGGGACAAGCTGCCACCTGTGCCAACTCGGGCTGCTTTGAGAGTGCCCATGGAGCTCTGCAAACTGAGACCAGGAATATGTGTTGGTGAATTTTGTTTCCCTGGGCAGAAGCCTTTGTCAGTACCAGGTAGGCCCTCGGCTCTTCGTGGCCTGCTGCCTGCTGGATTTCCGCGAATCTGAAGATGCCGCCCAGGGACAAGCTGCCACCTGTGCCAACTCGGGCTGCTTTGAGAGTGCCCATGGAGCTCTGCAAACTGAGACCAGGACCGGGGGGTGCTGAGTTTTCTTTCCCCGGGCAGAAGCCTTTGTCTGTACCAGGTAGGCCCTCGCCCTTCGGGGCCGGCTGCCTGCTGGATTTCCGCTAATCTGAAGATGACGCCCAGGGACAAGCTTCCACCTGTGCCCACTCAGGCTGCTTTGAGAGTGCCCATGGAGCTCTGCAAACTGAGACCAGGAATGTGGGGTGGTGAGTTTGGTTTTTCTGGGGCAGAAGCCTTTGTCAGTAGCAGGGAGGCCCTTGGAATTTAGGGGCCGGCTGCCTGCTGGATTTCCGCCAATCTGAAGATGCCGCCCAGGGACAAGCTGCCACCTGTGCCTACTCGGGCTGCTTACAGAGTGCCCATGGAACTCTGAAAACTGAGACCAGGAACGTGGCGTGGTGGGTTTTCTTTCCCCGGGCAGAAGCCTGTATCAGTACCAGGTAGGCCCTTGGCCCTTTGTGGCGGCGGCTCGCTGGATATCCGTGAATATCAAGATGCCGCCGTGGGACAAACTGCCGCCTGTGCCAACTCGGGCTGCTTTGAGAGTGCCCATGGAGTTCTGCAAACTGAGACCAGGCACATGGTGTGGTTAGCTTAGTTTCCCCGGGCGGAAGCATTTGTCAGTACCAGGTAGGCCCTCGCCCTTCGGGGCCGTCTGCCTGCTGTGTTTTCGCGAATCTGAAGATGCTGCCCAGGGACAAGCAGTGACCTGTGCCAACTCGGGCTGCTTTGAGAGTGCCCACGGAGCTCTGCAAACTGAGACCAGGACCGTGGGGTGGTGGTTTTTTTTTTCCCGGGCAGAAGCCTTTGTCAGTATCAGGTAGGCCCTCAGTCCTTAGGGGCCGTCTGCCTGCTGGATTTCCGCCAATATCAAGATGCCGCCCAGGGACAAGCTGCCACCTGTGAAAACTCAGGCTGCTTTGAGTGTGCCCATGGTGTTCTGCAAACTGAGACCAGGTACGTGGTGTGGTGAGCTTAGTTTACCTGGGCAGAAGCCTTTGTCAGTACCAGGTAGGCCCTCGCCCTTCAGGGCCAGCTGCCTGCTGGGTTTTCGCGAATCTGAAGATGCTGCCCAGGGACAAGCTGCCACATGTGCCAACTCGGGCTGCTTTGAGAGTGCCAATGGAGCTCTGCAAACTGAGACCAGGAACGTGCTTTGGCGAATTTTGTTTTTCAGGGACAGAAGCCATTGTCAGTACCAGGTAGGACGTCTGCCCTTCGCTGCCGGGCGGCAGCGGGATTTCCGCGTATCTAAAGATGCCGCCTAGGGACAAGCTGCCACCCGTGCCAACTCGGGCTGCATTGAGAGTGCCCATGGAGCTCTGAAAACTGAGACCATTAACGTGGGTTGGTGTGTTTTGTTTCCCCGGGCAGAAGTATTTTTCAGTACCAGGTATGCCCTTGGCACTTATGGGCCGGTTGCCTGCTGGATTTCCGCCAATATCAAGATGCCGCCCAGGGACAAGCTGCCACCTGTGCCAACTCGGGCTGCTTTGAGAGTGCCCATGGAGCTCTGCAAACTGGGACCAGGAACGTGGGAAGTGAGGTTTTTTTCCGAGGCAGAAGCCTTTGTCAGTACCAGGTAGGTCCTCGCCCTTTCGGGCCGGCTGCCTGCTGTATTTCCGCCAATATCAAGATGCCGCCCAGGGACCAGCTGCCACCTGTGCCAACTCGGGCTGCTTTGAGAGTGCCCATGGAGCTCTGCAAACTGAGACCAGGCATGTGGGGTGCTGAGTTTTCTTTCCCCGGGCAGAAGCCTTTGTCAGTACCAGGTAGGCCCTCGCCCTTCGGGGCCAGCTGCCTGCTGGTTTTCCACGAATCTGAAGATGCCGCTCAGGGACAAGCTTCCACCTGTGCCAACTCGGGCTGCTTTGAGAGTGCCAATGGAGCTCTGCAAACTGAGACCAGGAACGTGCGTTGGCGAATTTTGTTTTTCAGGGACAGAAGCCATTGTCAGTACCAGGTAGGACGTCTGCCCTTCGTTGCCGGGTGGCAGCGGGATTTCCGCGTATCTAAAGATGCCGCCTAGGGACAAGCTGCCACCCGTGCCAACTCGGGCTGCTTTGAGAGTGCCCATGGAGCTCTGAAAACTGAGACCATTAACGTGGGTTGGTGGGTTTTATTTCCCCGGGCAGAAGCATTTGTCAGTACCAGGTAGGCCCATGGCACTTATGGGCCGCTTGCCTGCTGGATTTCCGCCAATATCAAGATGCTGCCCAGGGACAAGCTGCCACCTGTGCCAACTCGGGCTGCTTTGAGAGTGCCCATGGAGCTCTGCAAACTGAGACCAGGAATATGTGTTGGTGAATTTTGTTTCCCTGGGCAGAAGCCTTTGTCAGTACCAGGTAGGTCCTCGGCTCTTCGTGGCCTGCTGCCTGCTGGATTTCCGCGAATCTGAAGATGCCGCCCAGGGACAAGCTGCCACCTGTGCCAACTCGGGCTGCTTTGAGAGTGCCCATGAGCTCTGCAAACTGAGACCAGGACCGGGGGGTGCTGAGTTTTCTTTCCCCGGGCAGAAGCCTTTGTCTGTACCAGGTAGGCCCTCGCCCTTCGGGGCCGGCTGCCTGCTGGATTTCCGCTAATCTGAAGATGACGCCCAGGGACAAGCTTCCACCTGTGCCCACTCAGGCTGCTTTGAGAGTGCCCATGGAGCTCTGCAAACTGAGACCAGGAATGTGGGTTGGTGAGTTTGGTTTTTCTGGGGCAGAAGCCTTTGTCAGTAGCAGGGAGGCCCTTGGAATTTAGGGGCCGGCTGCCTGCTGGATTTCCGCCAATCTGAAGATGCCGCCCAGGGACAAGCTGCCACCTGTGCCTACTCGGGCTGCTTACAGAGTGCCCATGGAACTCTGAAAACTGAGACCAGGAACGTGGCGTGGTGGGTTTTCTTTCCCCGGGCAGAAGCCTTTGTCAGTACCAGGTAGGCCCTTGGCCCTTTGTGGCGGCGGCTCGCTGGATATCCGTGAATATCAAGATGCCGCCGTGGGACAAACTGCCGCCTGTGCCAACTCGGGCTGCTTTGAGAGTGCCCATGGAGTTCTGCAAACTGAGACCAGGCACATGGTGTGGTTAGCTTAGTTTCCCCGGGCGGAAGCATTTGTCAGTACCAGGTAGGCCCTCGCCCTTCGGGGCCGTCTGCCTGCTGTGTTTTCGCGAATCTGAAGATGCTGCCCAGGGACAAGCAGTGACCTGTGCCAACTCGGGCTGCTTTGAGAGTGCCCACGGAGCTCTGCAAACTGAGACCAGGACCGTGGGGTGGTGGTTTTTTTTTTCCCGGGCAGAAGCCTTTGTCAGTATCAGGTAGGCCCTCAGTCCTTAGGGGCCGTCTGCCTGCTGGATTTCCGCCAATATCAAGATGCCGCCCAGGGACAAGCTGCCACCTGTGAAAACTCAGGCTGCTTTGAGTGTGCCCATGGTGTTCTGCAAACTGAGACCAGGTACGTGGTGTGGTGAGCTTAGTTTACCTGGGCAGAAGCCTTTGTCAGTACCAGGTAGGCCCTCGCCCTTCAGGGCCAGCTGCCTGCTGGGTTTTCGCGAATCTGAAGATGCTGCCCAGGGACAAGCTGCCACATGTGCCAACTCGGGCTGCTTTGAGAGTGCCAATGGAGCTCTGCAAACTGAGACCAGGAACGTGCTTTGGCGAATTTTGTTTTTCAGGGACAGAAGCCATTGTCAGTACCAGGTAGGACGTCTGCCCTTCGCTGCCGGGCGGCAGCGGGATTTCCGCGTATCTAAAGATGCCGCCTAGGGACAAGCTGCCACCCGTGCCAACTCGGGCTGCTTTGAGCGTGCCCATGGAGCTCTGAAAACTGAGACCATTAACGTGGGTTGGTGTGTTTTGTTTCCCCGGGCAGAAGTATTTTTCAGTACCAGGTATGCCCTTGGCACTTATGGGCCGGTTGCCTGCTGGATTTCCGCCAATATCAAGATGCCGCCCAGGGACAAGCTGCCACCTGTGCCAACTCGGGCTGCTTTGAGAGTGCCCATGGAGCTCTGCAAACTGAGACCATGAACGTGTGTTGGCGAATTTTGTTTCACTGGGCAGAAGCCTTTGTCTGTTCCAGGTAGGCCCACGGCCTTTCGGGGCCAGCTTCCTTTTGGATTTCCACAAATATCAAGATGCCGCCCAGGAACAAGCTGCCACCTGTGCTAACTCGGTCTGCTTTGAGAGTGCCCATGGAACTCTGCAAACTGAGATGTGGAACGTGGCGTGGTGGGTTTTCTTTCCCCGGGCAGAAGCCTTTGTCAGTACCAGGTAGGCCCTTGGCCCTTTGGGGCGGCTGCTCGCTGGATTTCCGCGAATATCAAGATGCCGCCGTGGGACAAACTGCCGCCTGTGCCAACTCGGGCTGCTTTGAGTGTGCCCATGGAGTTCTGCAAACTGAGACCAGGCACGTGGTGTGGTGAGCCTAGTTTTCCTGGGCAGAAGCATTTGTCTGTACCAGGTAGGCCCTCGCCCTTCGGGGCCAGCTGCCTGCTGGGTTTTCGCGAATCTGAAGATCCTGCCCAGGGACAAGCTGCCACCTGTTGCCAACTCGGCTGCTTTTGAGAGTGCCAATGGAGCGCTGCAAACTGAGACCAGGAACGTGCGTTGGCGAATTTTGTTTTTCAGGGACAGAAGCCATTGTCAGTACCAGGTAGGACGTCTGCCCTTCGTTGCCGGGCGGCAGCGGGATTTCCGCGTATCTAAAGATGCCGCCTAGGGACAAGCTGCCACCCGTGCCAACTCGGGCTGCTTTGAGAGTGCCCATGGAGCTCTGAAAACTGAGACTATTAATGTGGGTTGGTGGGTTTTATTTCCCCGGGCAGAAGCATTGGTCAGTACCAGGTAGGCCCTTGGCACTAATGGGCCGGCTGCCTGCTGGATTTCCGCCAATATCAAGATGCTGCCCAGGGACAAGCTGCCACCTGTGGCAACTCGGGCTGCTTTGAGAGTGCCCATGGAGCTCTGCAAACTGAGACCAGGAAAATGTGTTGTAGAATTTTGTTTCCCTGGGCAGAAGCCTTTGTCAGTACCAGGTAGGCGCACGGCCCTTCGAAGCCAGCTTCCTTCTGGATTTCCGGGAATCTGAAGATGCCGCCCATGTACAAGCTGCCACCCGTGCCTACTCAGGCAGCTTTGAGAGTGCCCATGGAGCTCTGCAAACTGAGACCAGGACCGTGGGATTTGAGGTTTTTTTTCCGAGGCATAAGCCTTTGTCAGTATCAGGTTGGCCCTCAGTCCTTAGGGGCCGTCTGCCTGCTGGATTTCCGCCAATATCAAGATGCCGCCCAGGGACAAGCTGCCACCCGTGCCTACTCGGGCTGCTTTGAGAGTGCCCATGGAGCTCTGCAAACTGAGACCATGAACGTGTGTTGGCGAATTTTGTTTCCCTGGGCCGAAGCCTTTGTCTGTTCCAGGTAGGCCCACGGCCTTTCGGGGCCAGCTTCCTTTTGGATTTCCACAAATATCAAGATGCCGCCCAGGGACAAGCTGCCACCTGTGCTAACTCGGTCTGCTTTGAGAGTGCCGATGGAACTCTGCAAACTGAGACCAGGAACGTGGCGTGGTGGGGTTTCTTTCCCCGGGCAGAAGCCTTTGTCAGTACCAGGTAGGCCCTTGGCACCTCTGGGCCGGTTGCCTGCTGGATTTCCGCCAATATCAAGATGCTGCCCAGGGACAAGCTGCCACCTGTGGCAACTCGGGCTGCTTTGAGAGTGCCCATGGAGCTCTGCAAACTGAGACCAGGAATATGTGTTGGTGAATTTTGTTTCCCTGGGCAGAAGCCTTTGTCAGTACCAGGTAGGCGCATGGCCCTTCGAAGCCAGCTGCCTGCTGGATTTCCGCGAATCTGAAGATGCCGCCCAGGGACAGGCTGCCACCCGTGCCTACTCAGGCAGCTTTGAGAGTGCCCATGGAGCTCTGCCAACTTAGACCTGTACGTGGGGTGCTGAGGTTTGTTTTCCCGGGCAGAAGCCTTTGTCAGTACCAGGTAGGCCCTCGGGTCTTCGTGGCCTGCTGCCTGCTGGATTTCCGCGAATCTGAAGATGCCGCCCAGGGGCAAGCTGCCACCTGTTCCAACTCGGGCTGCTTTGAGAGTGCCCATGGAGCTCTGCAAACTGAGACCAGGACCGTGGGGTGCTGAGTTTTCTTTCCCCGGGCAGAAGCCTTTGTCTGTACCAGGTAGGCCCTCGCCCTTTTGGGCCGGCTGCCTGCTGGGTTTCCGCGAATCTGAGGATGCCGCCCAGGGACAAGCTTCCACCTGTGCCAACTCGGGCTGCTTTGAGAGTGCCCATGGAGCTCTGCAAACTGAGACCAGGAATGTGGGGTGGTGAGTTTGGTTTTTCTGGGGCAGAAGCCTTTGTCAGTAGCAGGGAGGCCCTTGGAATTTAGGGGCCGGCTGCCTGCTGGATTTCCGCCAATCTGAAGATGCCGCCCAGGGACAAGCTGCCACCTGTGCCTACTCGGGCTGCTTACAGAGTGCCCATGGAACTCTGAAAACTGAGACCAGGAACGTGGCGTGGTGTGTTTTCTTTCCCCGGGCAGAAGCCTTTGTCAGTACCAGGTAGGCCCTTGGCCCTTTGTGGCGGCTGCTCGCTGGATTTCCGCGAATATCAAGATGCCGCCGTGGGACAAACTGCCGCCTGTGCCAACTCGGGCTGCTTTGAGTGTGCCCATGGAGTTCTGCAAACTGAGACCAGGCACGTGGTCTGGTTAGCTTAGTTTCCCCGGGCGGAAGCATTTGTCAGTACCAGGTAGGCCCTCGCCCTTCGGGGCCGTCTGCCTGCTGTGTTTTCGCGAATCTGAAGATGCTGCCCAGGGACAAGCAGTGACCTGTGCCAACTCGGGCTGCTTTGAGAGTGCCCACGGAGCTCTGCAAACTGAGACTAAGAGCGTGGGTTTGGTGAGTTCTGTTTTCCGGGCAGAAGCCTTTGTCAGTACCAGGTAGGCCCTCGGCCCTTTTTGGCTGTCTGGCTGCAGGATATCCGCGAATTTGAAGATGCCACCCAGGGACAAGCTGCCACCTGTGCCAACTCAGGCTGCTTTGAGAGTGCCCATGGAGCTCTGCAAACTGAGACCAGGACCGTGGGGTGGTGGTTTTTTTTTCCCCGGGCAGAAGCCTTTGTCAGTATCAGGTTGGCCCTCAGTCCTTAGGGGCCGCCTGCCTGCTGGATTTCCGCCAATATCAAGATGCTGCCCAGGGACAAGCTGCCACCTGTGCCAACTCAGGCTGCTTTGAGAGTGCCCATGGAGCTCTGCAAACTGAGACCATGAACATGTGTTGGCGAATTTTGTTTCACTGAGCAGAAGCCTTTGTCTGTTCCAGGTAGGCCCACGGCACTTGCGGGCCCGCTTCCTTTTGGATTTCCACAAATATCTAGATGGAGCCCAGGGACAAGCTGCCACCTGTGGCAACTCAGGCTGCTTTGAGAGTGCCCATGGAGCTCTGCAAACTGGGACCAGGAACATGGGTTGGTGAGTTCTGTTTTCCCGGGCAGAAGCCTTTGTCAGTACCAGGTAGACCCTCGCCCTTCGGGGCCGGCTGCCTGCTGGATTTCCGCCAATATCAAGATGCCGCCCAGGGACAAGCTGCCACCTGTGGCAACTCGGGCTGCTTTGAGAGTGCCCATGGAGCTCTTCAAACTGAGACCAGGAGCATGGGTTGGTGAGTTCTGTTTTCCCGGGCAGAAGCCTTTGTCAGTACCAGGTAGGCCCTCGCCCTTCGGGGCCGGCTGCCTGCTGGATTTCCGCCAATATCAAGATGCCGCCCAGGGACAAGCTGCCACCTGTGGCAACTCGAACTGCTTTGAGAGTGCCCATGGAGCTCTGCAAACTGAGACCAGGAACGTGGGTTGGTGAGTTCTGTTTTGCCGGGCAGAAGCCTTTGTCAGTATCAGGTTGGCCCTCAGTCCTTAGGGGCCGCCTGCCTGCTGGATTTCCGCCAATATCAAGATGCCGCCCAGGGACAAGCTGCCACCTGTGCCACCTCGGGCTGCTTTGAGAGTGCCCATGGAGCTCTGCAAACTGAGACCATGAACGTGTGTTGGCGAATTTTGTTTCCCTGGGCCGAAGCCTTTGTCTGTTCCAGGTAGGCCCACAGCCTTTCGGGGCCAGCTTCCTTTTGGATTTCCACAAATATCAAGATGCCGCCAAGGAACAAGCTGCCACCTGTGCTAACTCGGTCTGCTTTGAGAGTGCCCATGGAACTCTGCAAACTGAGACCAGGAACGTGGCGTGGTGGGGTTTCTTTCCCCGGGCAGAAGCCTTTGTCAGTACCAGGTAGGCCCTTGGCCCTTTGGGGCGGCTGCTCGCTGGATTTCCGCCAATATCAAGATGCCGCCGTGGGACAAACTGCCGCCTGTGCCAACTCGGGCTGCTTTGAGTGTGCCCATGGAGTTCTGCAAACTGAGACCAGGCACGTGGTGTGGTGAGCTTAGTTTTCCTGGGCAGAAGCATTTGTCAGTACCAGGTAGGCACTCGCCCTTCGGGGCCAGCTGCCTGCTGGTTTTTCGCGAATCTGAAGATGCTGCCCAGGGACAAGCTGCCACATGTGCCAACTCGGGCTGCTTTGAGAGTGCCAATGGAGCTCTGCAAACTGAGACCAGGAACGTGCGTTGGCGAATTTTGTTTTTCAGGGACAGAAGCCATTGTCAGTACCAGGTAGGACGTCTGCCCTTCGTTGCCGGGCGGCAGCGGGATTTCCGCGTATCTAAAGATGCCGCCTAGGGACAAGCTGCCACCCGTGCCAACTCGGGCTGCTTTGAGAGTGCCCATGGAGCTCTGCAAACTGAGACTATTAATGTGGGTTGGTGGGTTTTATTTCCCCGGGCAGAAGCATTGGTCAGTACCAGGTAGGCGCTTGGCACTAATGGGCCGGTTGCCTGCTGGATTTCCGCCAATATCAAGATGCCGCCCAGGGACAAGCTGCCACCTGTGGCAACTCGGGCTGCTTTGAGAGTGCCCATGGAGCTCTGCAAACTCAGACCAGGAAAATGTGTTGTAGAATTTTGTTTCCCTGGGCAGAAGCCTTTGTCAGTACCAGGTAGGCGCACGGCCCTTCGAAGCCAGCTTCCTTCTGGATTTCCGGGAATCTGAAGATGCCGCCCATGGACAAGCTGCCACCCGTGCCTACTCAGGCAGCTTTGAGAGTGCCCATGGAGCTCTGCAAACTGAGACCAGGACCGTGGGGTGCTGAGTTTTCTTTTCCCGGGCAGAAGCCTTTGTCAGTACCAGGTAGGCCCTCGCCCTTCGGGGCCGGCTGCCTGCTGGTTTTCCGCGAATCTGAAGATGCCACCCAGGGACAAGCTTCCACCTGTGCCAACTCGGGCTGCTTTGAGTGTGCCCATGGAGCTCTGCAAACTGAGACCAGGAATGTGGGGTGGTGAGTTTGGTTTTTCTGGGGCAGAAGCCTTTGTCAGTAGCAGGGAGACCCTTGGAATTTAGGGGCCGGCTGCCTGCTGGATTTCCGCCAATCTGAAGATGCTGCCGTGGGACAAACTGCCGCCTGTGCCACCTCGGGCTGCTTTGAGTGTGCACATGGACCTCTGCAAACTGAGGCCATTAACGTGGGTTGGTGGGTTTTATTTCCCCGGGCAGAAGCATTTGTCAGTACCAGGTAGGCCCTTGGCAGTTATGGGCCGGTGGCCTGCTGGATTTCCGCCAATATCAAGATGCTGCCCAGGGACAAGCTGCCACCTGTGGCAACTCGGGCTGCTTTGAGAGTGCCCATGGAGCTCTGCAAACTGAGACCAGGAATATGTGTTGGTGAATTTTGTTTCCCTGGGCAGAAGCCTTTGTCAGTACCAGGTAGGCGCATGGCCCTTCGAAGCCAGCTGCCTGCTGGATTTCCGCGAATCTGAAGATGCCGCCCAGGGACAGGCTGCCACCCGTGCCTACTCAGGCAGCTTTGAGAGTGCCCATGGAGCTCTGCAAACTGAGACCTGTACGTGGGGTGCTGAGGTTTGTTTTCCCGGGCAGAAGCCTTTGTCAGTACCAGGTAGGCCCTCGGCTCTTCGTGGCCTGCTGCCTGCTGGATTTCCGCGAATCTGAAGATGCCGCCAGGGACAGGCTGCCACCTGTGCCAACTCGGGCTGCTTTGAGAGTGCCCATGGAGCTCTGCAAACTGAGACCAAGAACGTGGGAAGTGAGGTTTTTTTCCGAGGCAGAAGCCTTTGTCAGTACCAGGTAGGGCCCTCGCCCTTTCGGGCCGGCTGCCTGCTGGATTTCCGCGAATCTGAAGATGCCGCCCAGGGGCAAGCTGCCACCTGTGGCAACTCGGGCTGCATTGAGAGTGCCCATGGAGCTCTGCAAACTGAGACCAGGACCGTGGGGTGCTGAGTTTTCTTTCCCCGGGCAGAAGCCTTTGTCTGTACCAGGTAGGCCCTCGCCCTTCGGGGCCGGCTGCCTGCTGGGTTTCCGCGAATCTGAAGATGACGCCCAGGGACAAGCTTCCACCTGTGCCAACTCGGGCTGCTTTGAGAGTGCCCATGGAGCTCTGCAAACTGAGACCAGGAATGTGGGGTGGTGAGTTTGGTTTTTTCTGGGGCAGAAGCCTTTGTCAGTAGCAGGGAGGCCCTTGGAATTTAGGGGCCGGCTGCCTGCTGGATTTCCGCCAATCTGAAGATGCCGCCCAGGGACAAGCTGCCACCTGTGCCTACTCGGGCTGCTTACAGAGTGCCCATGGAGCTCTGAAAACTGAGACCAGGAACGTGGCGTGGTGGGTTTTCTTTCCCCGGGCAGAAGCCTTTGTCAGTACCAGGTAGGCCCTTGGCCCTTTGGGGCGGCTGCTCGCTGGATTTCCGCGAATATCAAGATGCCGCCGTGGGACAAACTGCCGCCTGTGCCAACTCGGGCTGCTTTGAGTGTGCCCATGGAGTTCTGCAAACTGAGACCAGGCACGTGGTCTGGTTAGCTTAGTTTCCCCGGGCGGAAGCATTTGTCAGTACCAGGTAGGCCCTCGCCCTTCGGGGCCGTCTGCCTGCTGTGTTTTCGCGAATCTGAAGATGCTGCCCAGGGACAAGCAGTGACCTGTGCCAACTCGGGCTGCTTTGAGAGTGCCCACGGAGCTCTGCAAACTGAGACTAAGAGCGTGGGTTGGTGAGTTCTGTTTTCCCGGGCAGAAGCCTTTGTCAGTACCAGGTAGGCCCTCGGCCCTTTTTGGCTGTCTGGCTGCAGGATATCCGCGAATTTGAAGATGCCACCCAGGGACAAGCTGCCACCTGTGCCAACTCAGGCTGCTTTGAGAGTGCCCATGGAGCTCTGCAAACTGAGACCAGGACCGTGGGGTGGTGTTTTTTTTTTTTCCCGGGCAGAAGCCTTTGTCAGTATCAGGTAGGCCCTCAGTCCTTAGGGGCCGTCTGCCTGCTGGATTTCCGCCAATATCAAGATGCCGCCCAGGGACAAGCTGCCACCTGTGCCAACTCGGGCTGCATTGAGAGTGCCCATGGAGCTCTGCAAACTGAGACCAGGACCGTGGGGTGCTGAGTTTTCTTTCCCCGGGCAGAAGCATTTGTCAGTACCAGGTAGGCCCTTGTTCTTCAGGGGCAGGCAGCCATTTGGATTTCCACGAATATCAAGATGCAGCCCAGGGACAGGCTGCCACCTGTGCCAACTCAGGCTGCTTTGAGAGTGCCCATGGAGCTCTGCAAACTGTGACCATGACCGTGGGGTGGTTGTTTTTTTTTTCCCGGGCAGAAGCCTTTGTCAGTATCAGGTAGGCCCTCAGGCCTTAGGGGCCGTCTGCCTGCTGGATTTCCGCCAATATCAAGATGCCGCCCAGGGACAA
The DNA here is from genome assembly GCF_015832195.1 of Motacilla alba alba. Classification (NCBI taxonomy): domain Eukaryota; kingdom Metazoa; phylum Chordata; class Aves; order Passeriformes; family Motacillidae; genus Motacilla; species Motacilla alba. The sequence goes on along the minus strand of NW_024037285.1, from coordinate 34,693 downwards.
GCTGCCACCTGTGCCATCTCAGGCTGCTTTGAGAGTGCCCATGGAGCTCTGCAAACTCAGACCAGGAAAATGTGTTGGTGAATTTTGTTTCCCTGGGCAGAAGCCTTTGTCAGTACCAGGTAGGCGCACAGCCCTTCGAAGCCAGCTTCCTTCTGGATTTCCGGGAATCTGAAGATGCCGCCCATGGACAAGCTGCCACCCGTGCCTACTCAGGCAGCTTTGAGAGTGCCCATGGAGCTCTGGAAACTGAGACCAGGACCGTGGGGTGGTGGGGTTTTTTTTCCCGGGCAGAAGCCTTTGTCAGTATCAGGTAGGCCCTGAGTCCTTAGGGGCAGTCTGCCTGCTGGATTTCCGCCAATATCAAGATGCCGCACAGGGACAAGCTTCCACCTGTGCCAACTCAGGCTGCTTTGAGAGTGCCCATGGAGCTCTGCAAACTGAGACCAAGAACGTGGGAAGTGAGGTTTTTTTCCGAGGCAGAAGCCTTTGTCAGTACCAGGTAGGCCCTTGGCCCTTTGGGGCGGCTGCTCGCTGGATTTCCGCGAATATCAAGATGCCGCCGTGGGACAAACTGCCGCCTGTGCCAACTCGGGCTGCTTTGAGTGTGCCCATGGAGTTCTGCAAACTGAGACCAGGCACGTGGTGTGGTGAGCTTAGTTTTCCTGGGCAGAAGCATTTGTCAGTACCAGGTAGGCCCTCGCCCTTCGGGGCCAGCTGCCTGTTGGTTTTTCGCGAATCTGAAGATGCCACCCAGGGACAAGCTGCCACCTGTGCCAACTCGGGCTGCTTTGAGAGTGCCAATGGAGCTCTGCAAACTGAGACCAGGAACGTGCGTTGGCGAATTTTGTTTTTCAGGGACAGAAGCCATTGTCAGTACCAGGTAGGACGTCTGCCCTTCGTTGCCGGGTGGCAGCGGGATTTCCGCGTATCTAAAGATGCCGCCTAGGGACAAGCTGCCACCCGTGCCAACTCGGGCTGCTTTGAGAGTGCCCATGGAGCTCTGAAAACTGAGATCATTAATGTGGGTTGGTGGGTTTTATTTCCCCGGGCAGAAGCATTTGTCAGTACCAGGTAGGCCCTTGGCACTTATGGGCCGGTGGCCTGCTGGATTTCCGCCAATATCAAGATGCCGCCCAGGGACAAGCTGCCACCTGTGGCAACTCGGGCTGCTTTGATAGTGCCCATGGAGCTCTGCAAACTGAGACCTGTACGTGGGGTGCTGAGGTTTTTTTTCCCTGGGCAGAAGCCTTTGTAAGTACCAGGTAGGCCCTCGGCTCTTCGTTGCCTGCTGCCTGCTGGATTTCCGCGAATCTGAAGATGCCGACCAGGGACAGGCTGCCACCTGTGCCAACTCGGGCTGCTTTGAGAGTGCCCACGGTGCTCTGCAAACTGAGACCAAGAACGTGGGAAGTGAGGTTTTTTTCCGAGGCAGAAGCCTTTGTCAGTACCTGGTAGGCCCTAGGCCCTTTTGGGCCGGCTGCTTGCTGGATTTCCGCGAATCTGAAGATGCCGCCCAGGGACAAGCTGCCACCTGTGCCAACTCGGGCTGCATTGAGAGTGCCCATGGAGCTCTGCAAACTGAGACCAGGACCGTGGGGTGCTGAGTTTCCTTTCCCCGGGCAGAAGCTTTTTTCAGTACCAGGTAGGCCTTTTTTTTCAGGGGAAGGCAGCCTTTTGGATTTTCACATATATCAAGATGCAGCCCAGGGACAAACTGCCACCTGTGGAAACTCAGGCTGCTTTGAGAGTGCCCATGGAGCTCTGCAAACTGGGACCAGCAACGTGGGATGTGAGGTTTTTTTTCCCCCGGCAGAAGCCTTTGTCAGTACCAGGTAGGCCCTCGACCTTCGGGGCCAGCTGCCTGCTGGATTTCCGCCAATATCAAGATGCCGCCCAGGGACAAGCTGCCACCTGTGCCAACTCGGGCTGCTTTGAGAGTTCCCATGGAGCTCTGCAAACTGAGACCTGTACGTGGGGGGCTGAGGTTTGTTTTCCCGGGCAGAAGCCTTTGTCAGTACCAGGTAGGCCCTCGGCTCTTCGTGGCCTGCTGCCTGCTGGATTTCCGCGAATCTGAAGATGCCGCCCAGGGACAGGCTGCCACCTGTGCCAACTCGGGCTGCTTTGAGAGTGCCCACGGAGCTCTGCAAACTGAGACCAAGAACGTGGGAAGTGAGGTTTTTTTCCGAGGCAGAAGCCTTTGTCAGTACCAGGTAGGCCCTCGCCCTTTCGGGCCGGCTGCCTGCTGGATTTCCGCGAATCTGAAGATGCCGCCCAGGGGCAAGCTGCCACCTGTGCCAACTCGGGCTGCATTGAGAGTGCCCACGGAGCTCTGCAAATTGAGACCAGGACCGTGGGGTGCTGAGTTTTCTTTCCCCGGGCAGAAGCCTTTGTCAGTACCAGGTAGGCCCTCGCCCTTCGCGGCCGGCTGCCTGCTGGTTTTCCGCGAATCTGAAGATGCCGCCCAGGGACAAGCTTCCACCTGTGCCAACTCGGGCTGCTTTGAGAGTGCCCATGGAGCTCTGCAAACTGAGACCAGGAATGTGGGGTGGTGAGTTTGGTTTTTCTGGGGCAGAAGCCTTTGTCAGTAGCAGGGAGACCCTTGGAATTTTGGGGGCCGGCTGCCTGCTGGATTTCCGCCAATATCAAGATGCCGCCGTGGGACAAACTGCCGCCTGTGCCAACTCGGGCTGCTTTGAGTGTGCACATGGACCTCTGCAAACTGAGGCAATTAACGTGGGTTGGTGTGTTTTATTTCCCCGGGCAGAAGCATTTGTCAGTACCAGGTAGGCCCTTGGCACTTATGGGCCGGTTGCCTGCTGGATTTCCGCCAATATCAAGATGCTGCCCAGGGACAAGCTGCCACCTGTGGCAACTCGGGCTGCTTTGAGAGTGCCCATGGAGCTCTGCAAACTCAGACCAGGAATATGTGTTGGTGAATTTTGTTTCCCTTGGCAGAAGCCTTTGTCAGTACCAGGTAGGCGCACGGCCCTTCGAAGCCAGCTGCCTGTTGGATTTCCGGGAATCTGAAGATGCCGCCCAGGGACAGGCTGCCACCCGTGCCTACTCAGGCAGCTTTGAGAGTGCCCATGGAGCTCTGCAAACTGAGACCTGTACGTGGGGTGCTGAGGTTTGTTTTCCCGGGCAGAAGCCTTTGTCAGTACCAGGTAGGCCCTCGGCTCTTCGTGGCCTGCTGCCTGCTGGATTTCCGCGAATCTGAAGATGCCGCCCAGGTGCAAGCTGCCACCTGTGCCAACTCGGGCTGCATTGAGAGTGCCCAGGGAGCTCTGCAAACTGAGACCAGGACCGGGGGGTGCTGAGTTTTCTTTCCCCGGGCAGAAGCCTTTGTCTGTACCAGGAAGGCCCTCGCCCTTCGGGGCCGGCTGCCTGCTGGGTTTCCGCGAATCTGAAGATGTCGCCCAGGGACAAGCTTCCACTTGTGCCAACTCAGGCTGCTTTGAGAGTGCCCATGGAGCTCTGCAAACTGAGACCAGGAATGTGGGGTGGTGAGTTTGGTTTTTCTGGGGCAGAAGCCTTTGTCAGTAGCAGGGAGGCCCTTGGAATTTAGGGGCCGGCTGCCTGCTGGATTTCCGCGAATCTGAAGATGCCGCCCAGGGGCAAGCTGCCACCTGTGCCTACTCGGGCTGCTTACAGAGTGCCCATTGAGCTCTGCAAACTGAGACCAGGAACGTGTGTTGGCGAATTTTATATCCCTAGGCAAAACTCTTTGTCATTACCAGGTAGGCCATTGGTCTTTCAGGGCCAGCTTCCTTCTGGATTTCTGGGAATCTGAAGATGCCGCCCATGGACAAGCTGCCACCTGTGGCAACTCGGACTGTTTTGAGAGTGCCCATGGAGTTCTGCAAAGTGAGACCAGGAATGTGGGTGGGTGAGTTTTGTTTTCCGGGGAAGAAGCCTTTGTCTGTACCAGTTCGGACCATTTCCCATAGCGGTAGGCTGGCAGCTGGATTTCCGCGAATCTGAAGATGCCGCCCAGGGACAAGCTGCCACCTGTGGCAAATCGAGCTGCTTTGAGCGTGCCCACGGAGCTCTGAGAACTGCGACCAGGAATGTGGGGTGGCGAATTTTGATTCCCTGCGCACAAACATTCCTCAGTACCAGGTAGGCCTACGGTCGTTTGGGGCCAGCGTCCTTCTTGTTTGCCGCGAATCTGAAGATGCCGCCCAGGGACAAGCTGCCACCTGTGCCAACTCACGCTGATTTTAGAGTGCCCATGGAGCTCTGCAAACTGAGACCAGGAACGTGGGTTGGTGGGTTTGTTTTTCCCGGGCAGAAGCCTTTGTCAGTACCAGGTAGGCCCTCGCCCTTCGGGGACAGCTGCCTGCTGGGTTTTCGCGAATCTGAAGATGCTGCTCAGGGACCAGCTGCCACCTGTGGCAACTCGGGCTGCTTTGAGAGTGCCAATGGAGCTCTGCAAACTGGGACCAGGAACGTGGGATGTGAGGTTTTTTTCCGAGGCAGAAGCCTTTGTCAGTACCAGCTAGGCCCTTGCCCTTCGGGGCCGGCTGCCTGCTGGATTTCCGCCAATATCAAGATGCCGCCCAGGGACAAGCTGCCACCTGTGGCAACTCGGGCTGCTTTGAGAGTGCCCATGGAGCTCTCCAAACTGAGACCAGGAACGTGGGTTGGTGAGTTCTGTTTTCCCGGGCAGAAGCCTTTGTCAGTACCAGGTAGGCCCTCGGCCCTTTTTGGCTGTCTGGCTGCCGGATATCCGCGAATTTGAAGATGCCATGCAGGGACAAGCTACCACCTGTGCCAACTCAGGCTGCTTTGAGAGTGCCCATAGAGCTCTGCAAACTGAGACCCGGAACGTGGGGTGGTGGGTTTTTTTTTCCTGGGCAGAAGCCTTTGTCTGTTCCAGGTAGGCCCACGGCCCTTCGGGGCCAGCTTACTTTTGGATTTCCACAAATATCAAGATGCCGCCCAGGGACAAGCTGCCACCTGTGCTAACTCGGTCTGCTTTGAGAGTGCCCATGGAACTCTGAAAACTGTGACCATTAACGTGGGTTGGTGGGTTTTCTTTCCCCGGGCAGAAGCCTTTGTCAGTACCAGGTAGGCCCTTGGCCCTTGGGGCGGCTGCTCGCTGGATTTCCGCGAATATCAAGATGCCGCCGTGGGACAAACTGCCGCCTGTGCCAACTCGGGCTGCTTTGAGTGTGCCCATGGAGTTCTGCAAACTGAGACCAGGCACGTGGTGTGGTGAGCTTAGTTTTCCTGGGCAGAAGCATTTGTCAGTACCAGGTAGGCCCTCGCCCTTCGGGGCCGTCTGCCTGCTGTGTTTTCGCGAATCTGAAGATACTGCCCAGGGACAAGCTGCCACCTGTGCAAACTCAGGCTGCTTTGAGAGTGCCCACGGAGCTCTGCAAACTGAGACCAAGTGCGTGGGTTGGTGAGTTCTGTTTTCCCGGGCAGAAGCCTTTGTCAGTACCAGGTAGGCCCTCGGCCCTTTTTGACTGTCTGGCTGCCGGATATCCGCGAATTTGAAGATGCCACCCAGGGACAAGCTGCCACCTGTTCCAACTCAGGCTGCTTTGAGAGTGCCCATGGAGCTCTGCAAACTGAGACCAGGACCGTGGGGTGGTGGTTTTTTTTTTCCCGGGCAGAAGCCTTTGTCAGTATCAGGTAGGCCCTCAGTCCTTAGGGGCCGTCTGCCTGCTGGATTTCCGCCAATATCAAGATGCCGCCCAGGGACAAGCTGCCACCTGTGCAAACTCAGGCTGCTTTGAGAGTTCCCATGGAGCTCTGCAAACTGAGACCAGGAACGTGGCGTGGGGGGTTTTCTTTCCCCGGGCAGAAGCCTTTGTCAGTACCAGGTAGGCCCTTGGCCCTTTGGGGCGGCTGCTCGCTGGATTTCCGCGAATATCAAGATGCCGCCGTGGGACAAACTGCCCGCCTGTGCCAACTCGGGCTGCTTTGAGTGTGCCCATGGAGTTCTGCAAACTGAGACCAGGCACGTGGTGTGGTGAGCTTAGTTTTCCTGGGCAGAAGCATTTGTCAGTACCAGGTAGGCCCTCGCCCTTCGGGGCCAGCTGCCTGTTGGTTTTTCGCGAATCTGAAGATGCCACCCAGGGACAAGCTGCCACCTGTGCCAACTCGGGCTGCTTTGAGAGTGCCAATGGAGCTCTGCAAACTGAGACCAGGAACGTGCGTTGGCGAATTTTGTTTTTCAGGGACAGAAGCCATTGTCAGTACCAGGTAGGACGTCTGCCCTTCGTTGCCGGGTGGCAGCGGGATTTCCGCGTATCTAAAGATGCCGCCTAGGGACAAGCTGCCACCCGTGCCAACTCGGGCTGCTTTGAGAGTGCCCATGGAGCTCTGAAAACTGAGACCATTAATGTGGGTTGGTGGGTTTTATTTCCCCGGGCAGAAGCATTTGTCAGTACCAGGTATGCCCTTGGCACTTATGGGCCGGTGGCCTGCTGGATTTCCGCCAATATCAAGATGCCGCCCAGGGAAAAAGCTGCCACCTGTGGCAACTCGGGCTGCTTTGATAGTGCCCATGGAGCTCTGCAAACTGAGACCTGTACGTGGGGTGCTGAGGTTTTTTTTCCCTGGGCAGAAGCCTTTGTAAGTACCAGGTAGGCCCTCGGCTCTTCGTTGCCTGCTGCCTGCTGGATTTCCGCGAATCTGAAGATGCCGACCAGGGACAGGCTGCCACCTGTGCCAACTCGGGCTGCTTTGAGAGTGCCCACGGTGCTCTGCAAACTGAGACCAAGAACGTGGGAAGTGAGGTTTTTTTCCGAGGCAGAAGCCTTTGTCAGTACCTGGTAGGCCCTAGGCCCTTTTGGGCCGGCTGCTTGCTGGATTTCCGCGAATCTGAAGATGCCGCCCAGGGACAAGCTGCCACCTGTGCCAACTCGGGCTGCATTGAGAGTGCCCATGGAGCTCTGCAAACTGAGACCAGGACCGTGGGGTGCTGAGTTTCCTTTCCCCGGGCAGAAGCTTTTGTCAGTACCAGGTAGGCCTTTTTTTTCAGGGGAAGGCAGCCTTTTGGATTTTCACATATATCAAGATGCAGCCCAGGGACGAACTGCCACCTGTGGAAACTCAGGCTGCTTTGAGAGTGCCCATGGAGCTCTGCAAACTGGGACCAGCAACGTGGGATGTGAGGTATTTTTTCCCCCGGCAGAAGCCTTTGTCAGTACCAGGTAGGCCCTCGACCTTCGGGGCCAGCTGCCTGCTGGATTTCCGCCAATATCAAGATGCCGCCCAGGGACAAGCTGCCACCTGTGCCAACTCGGGCTGCTTTGAGAGTTCCCATGGAGCTCTGCAAACTGAGACCTGTACGTGGGGGGCTGAGGTTTGTTTTCCCGGTCAGAAGCCTTTGTCAGTACCAGGTAGGCCCTCGGCTCTTCGTGGCCTGCTGCCTGCTGGATTTCCGCGAATCTGAAGATGCCGCCCAGGGACAGTCTGCCACCTGTGCCAACTCGGGCTGCTTTGAGTGTGCCCACGGAGCTCTGCAAACTGAGACCAAGAACGTGGGAAGTGAGGTTTTTTTTCCGAGGCAGAAGCCTTTGTCAGTACCAGGTAGGCCCTCGCCCTTTCGGGCCGGCTGCCTGCTGGATTTCCGCGAATCTGAAGATGCCGCCCAGGGGCAAGCTGCCACCTGTGCCAACTCGGGCTGCATTGAGAGTGCCCACGGAGCTCTGCAAATTGAGACCAGGACCGTGGGGTGCTGAGTTTTCTTTCCCCGGGCAGAAGCCTTTGTCAGTACCAGGTAGGCCCTCGCCCTTCGGGGCCGGCTGCCTGCTGGTTTTCCGCGAATCTGAAGATGCCGCCCAGGGACAAGCTTCCACCTGTGGCAACTCGGGCTGCTTTGAGAGTGCCCATGGAGCTCTGCAAACTGAGACCAGGAACGTGGGGTGGTGAGTTTGGTTTTTCTGGGGCAGAAGCCTTTGTCAGTAGCAGGGAGACCCTTGGAATTTTGGGGGCCGGCTGCCTGCTGGATTTCCGCCAATATCAAGATGCCGCCGTGGGACAAACTGCCGCCTGTGCCAACTCGGGCTGCTTTGAGTGTGCACATGGACCTCTGCAAACTGAGGCCATTAACGTGGGTTGGTGTGTTTTATTTCCCCGGGCAGAAGCATTTGTCAGTACCAGGTAGGCCCTTGGCACTTATGGGCCGGTTGCCTGCTGGATTTCCGCCAATATCAAGATGCTGCCCAGGGACAAGCTGCCACCTGTGGCAACTCGGGCTGCTTTGAGAGTGCCCATGGAGCTCTGCAAACTCAGACCAGGAATATGTGTTGGTGAATTTTGTTTCCCTGGGCAGAAGCCTTTGTCAGTACCAGGTAGGCGCACGGCCCTTCGAAGCCAGCTGCCTGTTGGATTTCCGGGAATCTGAAGATGCCGCCCAGGGACAGGCTGGCACCCGTGCCTACTCAGGCAGCTTTGAGAGTGCCCATGGAGCTCTGCAAACTGAGACCTGTACGTGGGGTGCTGAGGTTTGTTTTCCCGGGCAGAAGCCTTTGTCAGTACCAGGTAGGCCTTCGGCTCTTCGTGGCCTGCTGCCTGCTGGATTTCCGCGAATCTGAAGATGCCGCCCAGGTGCAAGCTGCCACCTGTGCCAACTCGGGCTGCTTTGAGAGTGCCCACGGAGCTCTGCAAACTGAGACCAGGACCGGGGGGTGCTGAGTTTTCTTTCCCTGGGCAGAAGCCTTTGTCTGTACCAGGAAGGCCCTCGCCCTTCGGGGCCGGCTGCCTGCTGGGTTTCCGCGAATCTGAAGATGTCGCCCAGGGACAAGCTTCCACTTGTGCCAACTCAGGCTGCTTTGAGAGTGCCCATGGAGCTCTGCAAACTGAGACCAGGAATGTGGGGTGGTGAGTTTGGTTTTTCTGGGGCAGAAGCCTTTGTCAGTAGCAGGGAGGCCCTTGGAATTTAGGGGCCGGCTGCCTGCTGGATTTCCGCCAATCTGAAGATGCCGCCCAGGGACAAGCTGCCACCTGTGCCTACTCGGGCTGCTTACAGAGTGCCCATTGAGCTCTGCAAACTGAGACCAGGAACGTGTGTTGGCGAATTTTATATCCCTAGGCAAAACTCTTTGTCATTACCAGGTAGGCCATTGGTCTTTCAGGGCCAGCTTCCTTCTGGATTTCTGGGAATCTGAAGATGCCGCCCATGGACAAGCTGCCACCTGTGGCAACTCGGACTGTTTTGAGAGTGCCCATGGAGTTCTGCAAAGTGAGACCAGGAATGTGGGTGGGTGAGTTTTGTTTTCCGGGGAAGAAGCCTTTGTCTGTACCAGTTCGGACCATTTCCCATAGCGGTAGGCTGGCAGCTGGATTTCCGCGAATCTGAAGATGCCGCCCAGGGACAAGCTGCCACCTGTGGCAAATCGAGCTGCTTTGAGCGTGCCCACGGAGCTCTGAGAACTGCGACCAGGAATGTGGGGTGGCGAATTTTGATTCCCTGCGCACAAACATTCCTCAGTACCAGGTAGGCCTACGGTCGTTTGGGGCCAGCGTCCTTCTTGTTTGCCGCGAATCTGAAGATGCCGCCCAGGGACAAGCTGCCACCTGTGCCAACTCACGCTGATTTTAGAGTGCCCATGGAGCTCTGCAAACTGAGACCAGGAACGTGGGTTGGTGGGTTTGTTTTTCCCGGGCAGAAGCCTTTGTCAGTACCAGGTAGGCCCTCGCCCTTCGGGGACAGCTGCCTGCTGGGTTTTCGCGAATCTGAAGATGCTGCTCAGGGACCAGCTGCCACCTGTGGCAACTCGGGCTGCTTTGAGAGTGCCAATGGAGCTCTGCAAACTGGGACCAGGAACGTGGGATGTGAGGTTTTTTTCCGAGGCAGAAGCCTTTGTCAGTACCAGCTAGGCCCTTGCCCTTCGGGGCCGGCTGCCTGCTGGATTTCCGCCAATATCAAGATGCCGCCCAGGGACAAGCTGCCACCTGTGGCAACTCGGGCTGCTTTGAGAGTGCCCATGGAGCTCTGCAAACTGAGACCAGGAACGTGGGTTGGTGAGTTCTGTTTTCCCGGGCAGAAGCCTTTGTCAGTACCAGGTAGGCCCTCGGCCCTTTTTGGCTGTCTGGCTGCCGGATATCCGCGAATTTGAAGATGCCACGCAGGGACAAGCTACCACCTGTGCCAACTCAGGCTGCTTTGAGAGTGCCCATAGAGCTCTGCAAACTGAGACCCGGAACGTGGGGTGGTGGGTTTTTTTTTCCTGGGCAGAAGCCTTTGTCTGTTCCAGGTAGGCCCACGGCCCTTCTGGGCCAGCTTACTTTTGGATTTCCACAAATATCAAGATGCCGCCCAGGGACAAGCTGCCACCTGTGCTAACTCGGTCTGCTTTGAGAGTGCCCATGGAACTCTGAAAACTGTGACCATTAACGTGGGTTGGTGGGTTTTCTTTCCCCGGGCAGAAGCCTTTGTCAGTACCAGGTAGGCCCTTGGCCCTTTGGGGCGGCTGCTCGCTGGATTTCCGCGAATATCAAGATGCCGCCGTGGGACAAACTGCCGCCTGTGCCAACTCGGGCTGCTTTGAGTGTGCCCATGGAGTTCTGCAAACTGAGACCAGGCACGTGGTGTGGTTAGCTTAGTTTCCCCGGGCGGAAGCATTTGTCAGTACCAGGTAGGCCCTCGCCCTTCGGGGCCGTCTGCCTGCTGTGTTTTCGCGAATCTGAAGATACTGCCCAGGGACAAGCTGCCACCTGTGCAAACTCAGGCTGCTTTGAGAGTGCCAATGGAGCTCTGCAAACTGAGACCAAGTGCGTGGGTTGGTGAGTTCTGTTTTCCCGGGCAGAAGCCTTTGTCAGTACCAGGTAGGCCCTCGGCCCTTTTTGACTGTCTGGCTGCCGGATATCCGCGAATTTGAAGATGCCACCCAGGGACAAGCTGCCACCTGTTCCAACTCAGGCTGCTTTGAGAGTGCCCATGGAGCTCTGCAAACTGAGACCAGGACCGTGGGGTGGTGGTTTTTTTTTTTCCCGGGCAGAAGCCTTTGTCAGTATCAGGTAGGCCCTCAGTCCTTAGGGGCCGTCTGCCTGCTGGATTTCCGCCAATATCAAGATGCCGCCCAGGGACAAGCTGCCACCTGTGCAAACTCAGGCTGCTTTGAGAGTTCCCATGGAGCTCTTCAAACTGAGACCAGGAACGTGGCGTGGGGGGTTTTCTTTCCCCGGGCAGAAGCCTTTGTCAGTACCAGGTAGGCCCTTGGCCCTTTGGGGCGGCTGCTCGCTGGATTTCCGCGAATATCAAGATGCCGCCGTGGGACAAACTGCCGCCTGTGCCAACTCGGGCTGCTTTGAGTGTGCCCATGGAGTTCTGCAAACTGAGACCAGGCACGTGGTGTGGTGAGCTTAGTTTTCCTGGGCAGAAGCATTTGTCAGTACCAGGTAGGCCCTCGCCCTTCGGGGCCAGCTGCCTGTTGGTTTTTCGCGAATCTGAAGATGCCACCCAGGGACAAGCTGCCACCTGTGCCAACTCGGGCTGCTTTGAGAGTGCCAATGGAGCTCTGCAAACTGAGACCAGGAACGTGCGTTGGCGAATTTTGTTTTTCAGGGACAGAAGCCATTGTCAGTACCAGGTAGGACGTCTGCCCTTCGTTGCTGGGTGGCAGCGGGATTTCCGCGTATCTAAAGATGCCGCCTAGGGACAAGCTGCCACCCGTGCCAACTCGGGCTGCTTTGAGAGTGCCCATGGAGCTCTGAAAACTGAGACCATTAATGTGGGTTGGTGGGTTTTATTTCCCCGGGCAGAAGCATTTGTCAGTACCAGGTATGCCCTTGGCACTTATGGGCCGGTGGCCTGCTGGATTTCCGCCAATATCAAGATGCCGCCCAGGGACAAGCTGCCACCTGTGGCAACTCGGGCTGCTTTGATAGTGCCCATGGAGCTCTGCAAACTGAGACCTGTACGTGGGGTGCTGAGGTTTTTTTTCCCTGGGCAGAAGCCTTTGTAAGTACCAGGTAGGCCCTCGGCTCTTCGTTGCCTGCTGCCTGCTGGATTTCCGCGAATCTGAAGATGCCGACCAGGGACAGGCTGCCACCTGTGCCAACTCGGGCTGCTTTGAGAGTGCCCACGGTGCTCTGCAAACTGAGACCAAGAACGTGGGAAGTGAGGTTTTTTTCCGAGGCAGAAGCCTTTGTCAGTACCTGGTAGGCCCTAGGCCCTTTTGGGCCGGCTGCTTGCTGGATTTCCGCGAATCTGAAGATGCCGCCCAGGGACAAGCTGCCACCTGTGCCAACTCGGGCTGCTTTGAGAGTTCCCATGGAGCTCTGCAAACTGAGACCTGTACGTGGGGGGCTGAGGTTTGTTTTCCCGGTCAGAAGCCTTTGTCAGTACCAGGTAGGCCCTCGGCTCTTCGTGGCCTGCTGCCTGCTGGATTTCCGCGAATCTGAAGATGCCGCCCAGGGACAGTCTGCCACCTGTGCCAACTCGGGCTGCTTTGAGTGTGCCCACGGAGCTCTGCAAACTGAGACCAAGAACGTGGGAAGTGAGGTTTTTTTCCGAGGCAGAAGCCTTTGTCAGTACCAGGTAGGCCCTCGCCCTTTCGGGCCGGCTGCCTGCTGGATTTCCGCGAATCTGAAGATGCCGCCCAGGGGCAAGCTGCCACCTGTGCCAACTCGGGCTGCATTGAGAGTGCCCACGGAGCTCTGCAAATTGAGACCAGGACCGTGGGGTGCTGAGTTTTCTTTCCCCGGGCAGAAGCCTTTGTCAGTACCAGGTAGGCCCTCGCCCTTCGGGGCCGGCTGCCTGCTGGTTTTCCGCGAATCTGAAGATGCCGCCCAGGGACAAGCTTCCACCTGTGGCAACTCGGGCTGCTTTGAGAGTGCCCATGGAGCTCTGCAAACTGAGACCAGGAATGTGGGGTGGTGAGTTTGGTTTTTCTGGGGCAGAAGCCTTTGTCAGTAGCAGGGAGACCCTTGGAATTTTGGGGGCCGGCTGCCTGCTGGATTTCCGCCAATATCAAGATGCCGCCGTGGGACAAACTGCCGCCTGTGCCAACTCGGGCTGCTTTGAGTGTGCACATGGACCTCTGCAAACTGAGGCCATTAACGTGGGTTGGTGTGTTTTATTTCCCCGGGCAGAAGCATTTGTCAGTACCAGGTAGGCCCTTGGCACTTATGGGCCGGTTGCCTGCTGGATTTCCGCCAATATCAAGATGCTGCCCAGGGACAAGCTGCCACCTGTGGCAACTCGGGCTGCTTTGAGAGTGCCCATGGAGCTCTGCAAACTCAGACCAGGAATATGTGTTGGTGAATTTTGTTTCCCTGGGCAGAAGCCTTTGTCAGTACCAGGTAGGCGCACGGCCCTTCGAAGCCAGCTGCCTGTTGGATTTCCGGGAATCTGAAGATGCCGCCCAGGGACAGGCTGCCACCCGTGCCTACTCAGGCAGCTTTGAGAGTGCCCATGGAGCTCTGCAAACTGAGACCTGTACGTGGGGTGCTGAGGTTTGTTTTCCCGGGCAGAAGCCTTTGTCAGTACCAGGTAGGCCTTCGGCTCTTCGTGGCCTGCTGCCTGCTGGATTTCCGCGAATCTGAAGATGCCGCCCAGGTGCAAGCTGCCACCTGTGCCAACTTGGGCTGCATTGAGAGTGCCCAGGGAGCTCTGCAAACTGAGACCAGGACCGGGGGGTGCTGAGTTTTCTTTCCCCGGGCAGAAGCCTTTGTCTGTACCAGGAAGGCCCTCGCCCTTCGGGGCCGGCTGCCTGCTGGGTTTCCGCGAATCTGAAGATGTCGCCCAGGGACAAGCTTCCACTTGTGCCAACTCAGGCTGCTTTGAGAGTGCCCATGGAGCTCTGCAAACTGAGACCAGGAATGTGGGGTGGTGAGTTTGGTTTTTCTGGGGCAGAAGCCTTTGTCAGTAGCAGGGAGGCCCTTGGAATTTAGGGGCCGGCTGCCTGCTGGATTTCCGCCAATCTGAAGATGCCGCCCAGGGACAAGCTGCCACCTGTGCCTACTCGGGCTGCTTACAGAGTGCCCATGGAGCTCTGCAAACTGAGACCAGGAACGTGTGTTGGCGAATTTTATATCCCTAGGCAAAACTCTTTGTCATTACCAGGTAGGCCATTGGTCTTTCAGGGCCAGCTTCCTTCTGGATTTCCACGAATCTGAAGATGCCGCCCAGGGACAAGCTGCCACCTGTGGCAACTCGGACTGTTTTGAGAGTGCCCATGGAGTTCTGCAAAGTGAGACCAGGAATGTGGGTGGGTGAGTTTTGTTTTCCGGGGAAGAAGCCTTTGTCTGTACCAGTTCGGACCATTTCCCATAGCGGTAGGCTGGCAGCTGGATTTCCGCGAATCTGAAGATGCCGCCCAGGGACAAGCTGCCACCTGTGGCAAATCGAGCTGCTTTGAGCGTGCCCACGGAGCTCTGAGAACTGCGACCAGGAATGTGGGGTGGCGAATTTTGATTCCCTGCGCACAAACATTCCTCAGTACCAGGTAGGCCTACGGTCGTTTGGGGCCAGCGTCCTTCTTGTTTGCCGCGAATCTGAAGATGCCGCCCAGGGACAAGCTGCCACCTGTGCCAACTCACGCTGATTTTAGAGTGCCCATGGAGCTCTGCAAACTGAGACCAGGAACGTGGGTTGGTGGGTTTGTTTTTCCCGGGCAGAAGCCTTTGTCAGTACCAGGTAGGCCCTCGCCCTTCGGGGACAGCTGCCTGCTGGGTTTTCGCGAATCTGAAGATGCTGCTCAGGGACCAGCTGCCACCTGTGGCAACTCGGGCTGCTTTGAGAGTGCCAATGGAGCTCTGCAAACTGGGACCAGGAATGTGGGATGTGAGGTTTTTTTCCGAGGCAGAAGCCTTTGTCAGTACCAGCTAGGCCCTTGCCCTTCGGGGCCGGCTGCCTGCTGGATTTCCGCCAATATCAAGATGCCGCCCAGGGACAAGCTGCCACCTGTGGCAACTCGGGCTGCTTTGAGAGTGCCCATGGAGCTCTGCAAACTGAGACCAGGAACGTGGGTTGGTGAGTTCTGTTTTCCCGGGCAGAAGCCTTTGTCAGTACCAGGTAGGCCCTCGGCCCTTTTTGGCTGTCTGGCTGCCGGATATCCGCGAATTTGAAGATGCCACGCAGGGACAAGCTACCACCTGTGCCAACTCAGGCTGCTTTGAGAGTGCCCATAGAGCTCTGCAAACTGAGACCCGGAACGTGGGGTGGTGGGTTTTTTTTTTCCTGGGCAGAAGCCTTTGTCTGTTCCAGGTAGGCCCACGGCCCTTCGGGGCCAGCTTACTTTTGGATTTCCACAAATATCAAGATGCCGCCCAGGGACAAGCTGCCACCTGTGCTAACTCGGTCTCCTTTGAGAGTGCCCATGGAACTCTGAAAACTGTGACCATTAACGTGGGTTGGTGGGTTTTCTTTCCCCGGGCAGAAGCCTTTGTCAGTACCAGGTAGGCCCTTGGCCCTTTGGGGCGGCTGCTCGCTGGATTTCCGCGAATATCAAGATGCCGCCGTGGGACAAACTGCCGCCTGTGCCAACTCGGGCTGCTTTGAGTGTGCCCATGGAGTTCTGCAAACTGAGACCAGGCACGTGGTGTGGTTAGCTTAGTTTCCCCGGGCGGAAGCATTTGTCAGTACCAGGTAGGCCCTCGCCCTTCGGGGCCGTCTGCCTGCTGTGTTTTCGCGAATCTGAAGATACTGCCCAGGGACAAGCTGCCACCTGTGCAAACTCAGGCTGCTTTGAGAGTGCCAATGGAGCTCTGCAAACTGAGACCAAGTGCGTGGGTTGGTGAGTTCTGTTTTCCCGGGCAGAAGCCTTTGTCAGTACCAGGTAGGCCCTCGGCCCTTTTTGACTGTCTGGCTGCCGGATATCCGCGAATTTGAAGATGCCACCCAGGGACAAGCTGCCACCTGTTCCAACTCAGGCTGCTTTGAGAGTGCCCATGGAGCTCTGCAAACTGAGACCAGGACCGTGGGGTGGTGGTTTTTTTTTTCCCGGGCAGAAGCCTTTGTCAGTATCAGGTAGGCCCTCAGTCCTTAGGGGCCGTCTGCCTGCTGGATTTCCGCCAATATCAAGATGCCGCCCAGGGACAAGCTGCCACCTGTGCAAACTCAGGCTGCTTTGAGAGTTCCCATGGAGCTCTTCAAACTGAGACCAGGAACGTGGCGTGGGGGGTTTTCTTTCCCCGGGCAGAAGCCTTTGTCAGTACCAGGTAGGCCCTTGGCCCTTTGGGGCGGCTGCTCGCTGGATTTCCGCGAATATCAAGATGCCGCCGTGGGACAAACTGCCGCCTGTGCCAACTCGGGCTGCTTTGAGTGTGCCCATGGAGTTCTGCAAACTGAGACCAGGCACGTGGTGTGGTGAGCTTAGTTTTCCTGGGCAGAAGCATTTGTCAGTACCAGGTAGGCCCTCGCCCTTCGGGGCCAGCTGCCTGTTGGTTTTTCGCGAATCTGAAGATGCCACCCAGGGACAAGCTGCCACCTGTGCCAACTCGGGCTGCTTTGAGAGTGCCAATGGAGCTCTGCAAACTGAGACCAGGAACGTGCGTTGGCGAATTTTGTTTTTCAGGGACAGAAGCCATTGTCAGTACCAGGTAGGACGTCTGCCCTTCGTTGCTGGGTGGCAGCGGGATTTCCGCGTATCTAAAGATGCCGCCTAGGGACAAGCTGCCACCCGTGCCAACTCGGGCTGCTTTGAGAGTGCCCATGGAGCTCTGAAAACTGAGACCATTAATGTGGGTTGGTGGGTTTTATTTCCCCGGGCAGAAGCATTTGTCAGTACCAGGTATGCCCTTGGCACTTATGGGCCGGTGGCCTGCTGGATTTCCGCCAATATCAAGATGCCGCCCAGGGACAAGCTGCCACCTGTGGCAACTCGGGCTGCTTTGATAGTGCCCATGGAGCTCTGCAAACTGAGACCTGTACGTGGGGTGCTGAGGTTTTTTTTCCCTGGGCAGAAGCCTTTGTAAGTACCAGGTAGGCCCTCGGCTCTTCGTTGCCTGCTGCCTGCTGGATTTCCGCGAATCTGAAGATGCCGACCAGGGACAGGCTGCCACCTGTGCCAACTCGGGCTGCTTTGAGAGTGCCCACGGTGCTCTGCAAACTGAGACCAAGAACGTGGGAAGTGAGGTTTTTTTCCGAGGCAGAAGCCTTTGTCAGTACCTGGTAGGCCCTAGGCCCTTTTGGGCCGGCTGCTTGCTGGATTTCCGCGAATCTGAAGATGCCGCCCAGGGACAAGCTGCCACCTGTGCCAACTCGGGCTGCTTTGAGAGTTCCCATGGAGCTCTGCAAACTGAGACCTGTACGTGGGGGGCTGAGGTTTGTTTTCCCGGGCAGAAGCCTTTGTCAGTACCAGGTAGGCCCTCGGCTCTTCGTGGCCTGCTGCCTGCTGGATTTCCGCGAATCTGAAGATGCCGCCCAGGGACAGGCTGCCACCTGTGCCAACTCGGGCTGCTTTGAGAGTGCCCACGGAGCTCTGCAAACTGAGACCAAGAACGTGGGAAGTGAGGTTTTTTTCCGAGGCAGAAGCCTTTGTCAGTACCAGGTAGGCCCTCGCCCTTTCGGGCCGGCTGCCTGCTGGATTTCCGCGAATCTGAAGATGCCGCCCAGGGGCAAGCTGCCACCTGTGCCAACTCGGGCTGCATTGAGAGTGCCCACGGAGCTCTGCAAATTGAGACCAGGACCGTGGGGTGCTGAGTTTTCTTTCCCCGGGCAGAAGCCTTTGTCAGTACCAGGTAGGCCCTCGCCCTTCGGGGCCGGCTGCCTGCTGGTTTTCCGCGAATCTGAAGATGCCGCCCAGGGACAAGCTTCCACCTGTGGCAACTCGGGCTGCTTTGAGAGTGCCCATGGAGCTCTGCAAACTGAGACCAGGAATGTGGGGTGGTGAGTTTGGTTTTTCTGGGGCAGAAGCCTTTGTCAGTAGCAGGGAGACCCTTGGAATTTTGGGGGCCGGCTGCCTGCTGGATTTCCGCCAATATCAAGATGCCGCCGTGGGACAAACTGCCGCCTGTGCCAACTCGGGCTGCTTTGAGTGTGCACATGGACCTCTGCAAACTGAGGCCATTAACATGGGTTGGTGTGTTTTGTTTCCCCGGGCAGAAGCCTTTGTCAGTACCAGGTAGGCCCTTGGCACTTATGGGCCGGTTGCCTGCTGGATTTCCGCCAATATCAAGATGCTGCCCAGGGACAAGCTGCCACCTGTGGCAACTCGGGCTGCTTTGAGAGTGCCCATGGAGCTCTGCAAACTCAGACCAGGAATATGTGTTGGTGAATTTTGTTTCCCTGGGCAGAAGCCTTTGTCAGTACCAGGTAGGCGCACGGCCCTTCGAAGCCAGCTGCCTGTTGGATTTCCGGGAATCTGAAGCTGCCGCCCAGGGACAGGCTGCCACCCGTGCCTACTCAGGCAGCTTTGAGAGTGCCCATGGAGCTCTGCAAACTGAGACCTGTACGTGGGGTGCTGAGGTTTGTTTTCCCGGGCAGAAGCCTTTGTCAGTACCAGGTAGGCCTTCGGCTCTTCGTGGCCTGCTGCCTGCTGGATTTCCGCGAATCTGAAGATGCCGCCCAGGTGCAAGCTGCCACCTGTGCCAACTTGGGCTGCATTGAGAGTGCCCAGGGAGCTCTGCAAACTGAGACCAGGACCGGGGGGTGCTGAGTTTTCTTTCCCCGGGCAGAAGCCTTTGTCTGTACCAGGAAGGCCCTCGCCCTTCGGGGCCGGCTGCCTGCTGGGTTTCCGCGAATCTGAAGATGTCGCCCAGGGACAAGCTTCCACTTGTGCCAACTCAGGCTGCTTTGAGAGTGCCCATGGAGCTCTGCAAACTGAGACCAGGAATGTGGGGTGGTGAGTTTGATTTTTTCTGGGGCAGAAGCCTTTGTCAGTAGCAGGGAGGCCCTTGGAATTTAGGGGCCGGCTGCCTGCTGGATTTCCGCCAATCTGAAGATGCCGCCCAGGGACAAGCTGCCACCTGTGCCTACTCGGGCTGCTTACAGAGTGCCCATGGAGCTCTGCAAACTGAGACCAGGAACGTGTGTTGG
>NW_024037285.1:0-14753 GCF_015832195.1 Motacilla alba alba | reverse complement strand
GGGCACTCTCAAAGCTGCCTGAGTAGGCACAGGTGGCAGCTTGTCCATGGGCGGCATCTTCAGATTCCCGGAAATCCAGAAGGAAGCTGGCTTCGAAGGGCCGAGGGCCTACCTGGTACTGACAAAGGCTTCTGCCCGGCAAAACAGAACTCACCAACCCACGTTCCTGGTCTCAGTTTGCAGAGTTCCATGGGCACTCTCAAAGCAGCCCGAGTTGACACAGGTGGCAGCTTGTCCCTGGGCGGCATCTTGATATTGGCGGAAATCCAGCAGGCAGCCGGCCCCGAAGGGCGAGGGCCTACCTGGTACTGACAAAGGCTTCTGCCTCGGAAAAAAAACCTCACATCCCACGTTAATGGTCCCAGTTTGCAGAGCTCCATGGGCACCCCCAAGGCAGCCTGAGTTGGCACAGGTGGCAGCTTGTCCCTGGGCTGCATCTTGATATTCGTGGAAATCCAAAAGGCTGCCTGCCCCTGAAGAACAAGGGCCTACCTGGTACTGACAAATGCTTCTGCCCGGGGAAAGAAAACTCAGCACCGACGGTCCTGGTCTCAGTTTGCAGAGCTCCATGGGCACTCTCAAAGCAGCCCGAGTTGGCACAGGTGGCAGCTTGCCCCTGGGCGGCATCTTGATATTGGCGGAAATCCAGCAGGCAGCCGGCCCAAAAGGGCGAGGGCCTACCTGGTACTGACAAAGGCTTCTGCCTCGGAAAAAAACCTCACATCCCACGTTCTTGGTCTCAGTTTGCAGAGCTCCGTGGGCACTCTCAAAGCAGCCCGAGTTGGCACAGCTGGCAGCCTGTCCCTGGTGGGCATCTTCAGATTCGCGGAAATCCAGCAGGCAGCAGGCCACGAAGAGCCGAGGGCCTTCCTGGTACTGACAAAGGCTTCTGCCTCGGAAAAAAAACCTCACATCCCACGTTAATGGTCCCAGTTTGCAGAGCTCCATGGGCACCCCCAAGGCAGCCTGAGTTGGCACAGGTGGCAGCTTGTCCCTGGGCTGCATCTTGATATTCGTGGAAATCCAAAAGGCTGCCTGCCCCTGAAGAACAAGGGCCTACCTGGTACTGACAAATGCTTCTGCCCGGGGAAAGAAAACTCAGCACCGACGGTCCTGGTCTCAGTTTGCAGAGCTCCATGGGCACTCTCAAAGCAGCCCGAGTTGGCACAGGTGGCAGCTTGCCCCTGGGCGGCATCTTGATATTGGCGGAAATCCAGCAGGCAGCCGGCCCAAAAGGGCGAGGGCCTACCTGGTACTGACAAAGGCTTCTGCCTCGGAAAAAAACCTCACATCCCACGTTCTTGGTCTCAGTTTGCAGAGCTCCGTGGGCACTCTCAAAGCAGCCCGAGTTGGCACAGCTGGCAGCCTGTCCCTGGTGGGCATCTTCAGATTCGCGGAAATCCAGCAGGCAGCAGGCCACGAAGAGCCGAGGGCCTTCCTGGTACTGACAAAGGCTTCTGCCCAGGGAAAACAAACCCCAGCACCCCACGTACAGGTCTCAGTTTGCAGAACTCCATGGGCACTCTCAAAGCTGCCTGAGTAGGCACGGGTGGCAGCTTGTCCATGGGCGGCATCTTCAGATTCCCAGAAATCCAGAAGGAAGCTGGCTTCGAAGGGCCGTGCGCCTACCTGGTACTGACAAAGGCTTCTGCCCAGGGAAACAAAATTCACCAACACATTTTCCTGGTCTCAGTTATCAGAGCTCCATGGGCACTCTCAAAGCAGCCCGAGTTGCCACAGGTGGCAGCTTGCCCCTGGGCGGCATCTTCAGATTCGCGGAAATCCAGCAGGCAGCCGGCCCAAAATGGCGAGGGCCTACCTAGTACTGACAAAGGCTTCTGCCTCAGAAAAAAACCTCATTTCCCACTTCTTGGTCTCAGTTTGCAGAGCTCCGTGGGCACTCTCAAAGCAGCCCGAGTTGGCACAGGTGGCAGCCTGTCCCTGGGCGGCATCTTCAGATTCGCGGAAATCCAGTAGGCAGAAGGCCACGAAGAGCCGAGGGCCTACCTGGTACTGACAAAGGTTTCTGCCCGGGAAAACAAACCTCAGAACCCCACGTACAGGTCTCAGTCTGCAGAGCTCCATGGGCACTCTCAAAGCCGCCTGAGTAGGCACGGGTGGCAGCTTGTCCATGGGCGGCATCTTCAGATTCCCGGAAATCCAGAAGGAAGCTGGCTTCGAAGGGCCGTGCGCCTACGTGGTACTGACAAAGGCTTCTGCCCAGGGAAACAAAATTCACCAACACATATTCCTGGTCTCAGTTTGCAGAGCTCCATGGGCACTCTCAAAGCAGCCCAAGTTGGCACAGGTGGCAGCTTGTCCCTGGGCGGTATCTTGATATTGGCGGAAATCCAGCATGCAACCGGCCCATAAGTGCCAAGGGCCTACCAGGTAATGACAAATGCTTCTGCCCGGGGAAACAAAACCCACCAACCCACGTTCCTGGTCTCAGTTTTCAGAGTTCCATGGGCACTCTCAAAGCAGACCGAGTTAGCACAGGTGGCAGCTTGTCCCTGGGCGGCATCTTGATATTCGTGGAAATCCAGCAGGCAGACTGCCCATAAGGAACAAGGACCCTCCTGGTACTGACAAAGGCTTCTGCCCAGGGAAACAAAATTCGCCAACACACGTTCATGGTCTCAGTTTGCAGAGCTCCATGGGCACTCTCTAAGCCGCCTGAGTTGGCACAGGTAGCAGCTTGTCCCTGGGCGGCATCTTGATATTGGAGGAAATCCAGCAGGCAGACGGCCCCTAAGGACTGAGGGCCTACCTGATACTGACAAAGGCTTCTGCCCAGGAAAAAAAAACCCACCACCCCACGTTCCGGGTCTCAGTTTGCAGAGCTCTATGGGTACTCTCAAAGCAGCCTGAGTTGGCACAGGTGGCAGCTTGTCCCTGGTGGCATCTTCAAAGTCGCGGATATCCTGCAGCCAGACAGTCAAAAAGGGCCGAGGGCCTACCTGGTACTGACAAAGGCTTCTGCCCGGCAAAACAGAACTCACAAACCCACGTTCCTGGTCTCAGTTTGCAGAGCTCCATGGGCACTCTCAAAGCAGCCTGAGTTGGAACAGGTGGCAGCTTGTCCCTGGGCTGCATCTTGATATTCGTGGAAATCATCAAGGCCGCCTGCCCCTGAAGAAAAAGGGCCTACCTGGTACTGACAAATGCTTCTGCCCGGGGAAAGAAAACTCAGCACCCCACGTTCCTGGTCTCAGTTTGCAGAGCTCCATGGGCACTCTCAAAGCAGCGCGAGTTGGCACAGGTGGAACCTTGCCCCTGGGCGGCATCTTCAAATTCGCGGAAATCCACCAGGCAGACGGCTCAAAAGGGCGAGGGCCTACCTGGTACAGACAAAGGCTTCTGCCTCGGAAAAAAACCTCACTTCCCACGTTCTTGGTCTCAGTTTGCAGAGCTCCGTGGGCACTCTCAAAGCAGCCTGAGTTGGCACAGGTGGCAGCTTGTCCCTGGGTGGCATCCTCAACTTCGCGGATATCCTGCAGCCAGACAGCCAAAAAGGGCCGAGGGCCTACCTGGTACTGACAAAGGCTTCTGCCCGGGAAAACAGAAATCACCAACCCAGGCTCATGGTCTCAGTTTGCAGAGCTCCATGGGCACTCTCAAAGCAGCCCGAGTTGGCACAGGTGGCAGCTTGTCCCTGGGCAGCATCTTCAGATTCGCGAAAACCCAGCAGGCAGCTGGCCCCGAAGGGCGAGGGCCTACCTAGTACTGACAAAGGCTTCTGCCCAGGTAAACTAACCTCACCATACCACGTGCCTGGTCTCAGTTTGCAGAACTCCATGGGCACACTCAAAGCAGCCCGAGTTGGCACAGGCGGCAGTTTGTCCCACGGCGGCATCTTGATATTCGCGGAAATCCAGCTGTCAGCCGGCCCAAAGGGCCAAGGGCCTACCTGGTACTGACAAAGGCTTCTGTCCGTGAAAAACAAAATTCGCCAACGCACGTTCCTGGTCTCAGTTTGCAGCGCTCCATGGGCACTCTCAAAGAAGCCCGAGTTGGCACAGGTGCCAGCTTGTCCGTGGGCAGCATTTCAGATTCGCGAAAACCCAGCGGGCAGCTGGCCCCGAAGGGCGAGGGCCTACCTGGTACTGACAAAGGCTTCTGCCCGGGAAAACAAAACTCACCACCCCACGTTCCACATCTCAGTTTTCAGAGCTCCGTGGGCACTCTCAAAGCAGCCCGAGTGGGCACAGGTGGCAGCTTGTCCCTGGGCGGCATCTTCAAATTCGCGGATATCCTGCAGCCAGACAGCCCAAAAGGGCGGTGGGCCTACCTGGTACTGACAAAGGCTTCTGCCCGGCAAAACAGAACTCACCAACCCACGTTCCTGGTCTCAGTTTGCAGAGCTCCATGGGCACTCTCAAAGCAGCACGAGTTGGCACAGGTGGCAGCTTGTCCCTGGGCGGCATCTTGATATTGGCGGAAATCCAGCAGGCAGCCGGCCCACAAGGGTGAGGGCCTACCTGGTACTGACAAAGTCTTCTGCCCGGGGAAAGAAAACCCACCACCCCACGTTCCTGGTCTCAGTTTGCAGAGTTCCATGGGCACTCTCAAAGCAGACCGAGTTAGCACGGGTGGCAGCTTGTCCCTGGGCTCCATCTTGATATTTGTGGAAATCCAAAAGTAAGCTGGCCCCGAAGGGCCGTGGGCCTACCTGGAACAGACAAAGGCTTCTGCTCAGTGAAACAAAATTCGCCAACACATGTTCATGGTCTCAGTTTGCAGAGCTCCATGGGCACTCTCAAAGCAGCCTGAGTTGGCACAGGTGGCAGCTTGTCCCTGGGCGGCATCTTGATATTGGCGGAAATCCCGCAGGCAGGCGGCCCCTAAGGACTGAGGGTCTACCTGATACTGACAAAGGCTTCTGCCCGGGAAAACAAAAACCCACCACCCCACGGTCCTGGTCTCAGTTTCCAGAGCTCCATAGGCACTGTCAAAGAAGCCCAAGTTGGCACAGGTGGCAGCTTGTCCCTGGGTGGCATCTACCAAATCGCGGATATCCTGCAGCCAGACAGCCCAAATGGGCCGAGGGCCTACCTGGTACTGACAAAGGCTTCTGCCCGGCAAAACAGAACTCACCAACCCACGTTCCTGGTCTCAGTTTGCAGAGTTCCATGGGCACTCTCAAAGCAGCCCGAGTTGACACAGGTGGCAGCTTGTCCCTGGGCGGCATCTTGATATTGGCGGAAATCCAGCAGGCAGCCGGCCCCGAAGGGCGAGGGCCTACCTGGTACTGACAAAGGCTTCTGCCTCGGAAAAAAAACCTCACATCCCACGTTCCTGGTCCCAGTTTGCAGAGCTCCATGGGCACCCCCAAGGCAGCCTGAGTTGGCACAGGTGGCAGCTTGTCCCTGGGCTGCATCTTGATATTCGTGGAAATCCAAAAGGCTGCCTGCCCCTGAAGAACAAGGGCCTACCTGGTACTGACAAATGCTTCTGCCCGGGGAAAGAAAACTCAGCACCGACGGTCCTGGTCTCAGTTTGCAGAGCTCCATGGGCACTCTCAAAGCAGCCCGAGTTGGCACAGGTGGCAGCTTGCCCCTGGGCGGCATCTTGATATTGGCGGAAATCCAGCAGGCAGCCGGCCCAAAAGGGCGAGGGCCTACCTGGTACTGACAAAGGCTTCTGCCTCGGAAAAAAACCTCACATCCCACGTTCTTGGTCTCAGTTTGCAGAGCTCCGTGGGCACTCTCAAGCAGCCCGAGTTGGCACAGCTGGCAGCCTGTCCCTGGGCGGCATCTTCAGATTCGCGGAAATCCAGCAGGCAGCAGGCCACGAAGAGCCGAGGGCCTACCTGGTACTGACAAAGGCTTCTGCCCGGGAAAACAAACCTCAGCACCCCACGTACAGGTCTCAGTTTGCAGAGCTCCATGGGCACTCTCAAAGCTGCCTGAGTAGGCACAGGTGGCAGCTTGTCCATGGGCGGCATCTTCAGATTCCCGGAAATCCAGAAGGAAGCTGGCTTCGAAGGGCCGTGCGCCTACCTGGTACTGACAAAGGGTTCTACCCAGGGAAACAAAATTCACCAACACATTTTCCTGGTCTCAGTTTGCAGAGCTCCATGGGCACTCTCAAAGCAGCCCGAGTTGCCACAGGTGGCAGCTTGTCCCTGGGTGGCATCTTCAAATTCGCGGATATCCTGCAGCCAGACAGCCCAAAAAGGCCGAGGGCCTACCTGGTACTGACAAATTCTTCTGCCCAGGGAAATAAAACCCACCAACCCACGATAATGGTCTCAGTTTTCAACGCTCCATGGGCACTCTCAAAGCAGCGCGAGTTGGCACGGGTGGCAGCTTGTCCCTAGGCGGCATATTTAATTACGCGGAAATCCCGCTGCCACCCGGCCCCGAAGGTCAGACGTCCTACCTGGTACTGACAAAGGCTTCTGTCCGTGAAAAACAAAATTCGCCAACGCACGTTCCTGGTCTCAGTTTGCAGAGCTCCATGGGCACTCTCAAAGAAGCCCGAGTTGGCACAGGTGCCAGCTTGTCCGTGGGCAGCATTTCAGATTCGCGAAAACCCAGCGGGCAGCTGGCCCCGAAGGGCGAGGGCCTACCTGGTACTGACAAAGTCTTCTGCCCGGGAAAACAAAACTCACCACCCCACGTTCCACATCTCAGTTTTCAGAGCTCCGTGGGCACTCTCAAAGCAGCCCGAGTGGGCACAGGTGGCAGCTTGTCCCTGGGCGGCATCTTCAAATTCGCGGATATCCTGCAGCCAGACAGCCCAAAAGGGCGGTGGGCCTACCTGGTACTGACAAAGGCTTCTGCCCGGCAAAACAGAACTCACCAACCCACGTTCCTGGTCTCAGTTTGCAGAGCTCCATGGGCACTCTCAAAGCAGCCCGAGTTGGCACAGGTGGCAGCTTGTCCCTGGGCGGCATCTTGATATTGGCGGAAATCCAGCAGGCAGCCGGCCCCCAAGGGTGAGGGCCTACCTGGTACTGACAAAGTCTTCTGCCCGGGGAAAGAAAACCCACCACCCCACGTTCCTGGTCTCAGTTTGCAGAGTTCCATGGGCACTCTCAAAGCAGACCGAGTTAGCACGGGTGGCAGCTTGTCCCTGGGCTCCATCTTGATATTTGTGGAAATCCAAAAGGAAGCTGGCCCCGAAGGGCCGTGGGCCTACCTGGAACAGACAAAGGCTTCTGCTCAGTGAAACAAAATTCGCCAACACATGTTCATGGTCTCAGTTTGCAGAGCTCCATGGGCACTCTCAAAGCAGCCTGAGTTGGCACAGGTGGCAGCTTGTCCCTGGGCGGCATCTTGATATTGGCGGAAATCCCGCAGGCAGGCGGCCCCTAAGGACTGAGGGCCTACCTGATACTGACAAAGGCTTCTGCCCGGGAAAACAAAAACCCACCACCCCACGGTCCTGGTCTCAGTTTCCAGAGCTCCATAGGCACTGTCAAAGAAGCCCAAGTTGGCACAGGTGGCAGCTTGTCCCTGGGTGGCATCTACCAAATCGCGGATATCCTGCAGCCAGACAGCCCAAATGGGCCGAGGGCCTACCTGGTACTGACAAAGGCTTCTGCCCGGCAAAACAGAACTCACCAACCCACGTTCCTGGTCTCAGTTTGCAGAGTTCCATGGGCACTCTCAAAGCAGCCCGAGTTGACACAGGTGGCAGCTTGTCCCTGGGCGGCATCTTGATATTGGCGGAAATCCAGCAGGCAGCCGGCCCCGAAGGGCGAGGGCCTACCTGGTACTGACAAAGGCTTCTGCCTCAGAAAAAAAACCTCACATCCCACGTTCCTGGTCCCAGTTTGCAGAGCTCCATGGGCACCCCCAAGGCAGCCTGAGTTGGCACAGGTGGCAGCTTGTCCCTGGGCGGCATCTTGATATTGGCGGAAATCCCGCAGGCAGGCGGCCCCTAAGGACTGAGGGTCTACCTGATACTGACAAAGGCTTCTGCCCGGGAAAACAAAAACCCACCACCCCACGGTCCTGGTCTCAGTTTCCAGAGCTCCATAGGCACTGTCAAAGAAGCCCAAGTTGGCACAGGTGGCAGCTTGTCCCTGGGTGGCATCTACCAAATCGCGGATATCCTGCAGCCAGACAGCCCAAATGGGCCGAGGGCCTACCTGGTACTGACAAAGGCTTCTGCCCGGCAAAACAGAACTCACCAACCCACGTTCCTGGTCTCAGTTTGCAGAGTTCCATGGGCACTCTCAAAGCAGCCCGAGTTGACACAGGTGGCAGCTTGTCCCTGGGCGGCATCTTGATATTGGCGGAAATCCAGCAGGCAGCCGGCCCCGAAGGGCGAGGGCCTACCTGGTACTGACAAAGGCTTCTGCCTCGGAAAAAAAACCTCACATCCCACGTTCCTGGTCCCAGTTTGCAGAGCTCCATGGGCACCCCCAAGGCAGCCTGAGTTGGCACAGGTGGCAGCTTGTCCCTGGGCTGCATCTTGATATTCGTGGAAATCCAAAAGGCTGCCTGCCCCTGAAGAACAAGGGCCTACCTGGTACTGACAAATGCTTCTGCCCGGGGAAAGAAAACTCAGCACCGACGGTCCTGGTCTCAGTTTGCAGAGCTCCATGGGCACTCTCAAAGCAGCCCGAGTTGGCACAGGTGGCAGCTTGCCCCTGGGCGGCATCTTGATATTGGCGGAAATCCAGCAGGCAGCCGGCCCAAAAGGGCGAGGGCCTACCTGGTACTGACAAAGGCTTCTGCCTCGGAAAAAAACCTCACATCCCACGTTCTTGGTCTCAGTTTGCAGAGCTCCGTGGGCACTCTCAAAGCAGCCCGAGTTGGCACAGCTGGCAGCCTGTCCCTGGTGGGCATCTTCAGATTCGCGGAAATCCAGCAGGCAGCAGGCCACGAAGAGCCGAGGGCTTTCCTGGTACTGACAAAGGCTTCTGCCCAGGGAAAACAAACCCCAGCACCCCACGTACAGGTCTCAGTTTGCAGAGCTCCATGGGCACTCTCAAAGCTGCCTGAGTAGGCACGGGTGGCAGCTTGTCCATGGCCGGCATCTTCAGATTCCCAGAAATCCAGAAGGAAGCTGGCTTCGAAGGGCCGTGCGCCTACCTGGTACTGACAAAGGCTTCTGCCCAGGGAAACAAAATTCACCAACACATTTTCCTGGTCTCAGTTATCAGAGCTCCATGGGCACTCTCAAAGCAGCCCGAGTTGCCACAGGTGGCAGCTTGCCCCTGGGCGGCATCTTCAGATTCGCGGAAATCCAGCAGGCAGCCGGCCCAAAATGGCGAGGGCCTACCTAGTACTGACAAAGGCTTCTGCCTCAGAAAAAAACCTCATTTCCCACTTCTTGGTCTCAGTTTGCAGAGCTCCGTGGGCACTCTCAAAGCAGCCCGAGTTGGCACAGGTGGCAGCCTGTCCCTGGGCGGCATCTTCAGATTCGCGGAAATCCAGTAGGCAGCAGGCCACGAAGAGCCGAGGGCCTACCTGGTACTGACAAAGGTTTCTGCCCGGGAAAACAAACCTCAGAACCCCACGTACAGGTCTCAGTCTGCAGAGCTCCATGGGCACTCTCAAAGCCGCCTGAGTAGGCACGGGTGGCAGCTTGTCCATGGGCGGCATCTTCAGATTCCCGGAAATCCAGAAGGAAGCTGGCTTCGAAGGGCCGTGCGCCTACCTGGTACTGACAAAGGCTTCTGCCCAGGGAAACAAAATTCACCAACACATATTCCTGGTCTCAGTTTGCAGAGCTCCATGGGCACTCTCAAAGCAGCCCAAGTTGGCACAGGTGGCAGCTTGTCCCTGGGCGGTATCTTGATATTGGCGGAAATCCAGCAGGCAACCGGCCCATAAGTGCCAAGGGCCTACCAGGTAATGACAAATGCTTCTGCCCGGGGAAATAAAACCCACCAACCCACGTTCCTGGTCTCAGTTTTCAGAGTTCCATGGGCACTCTCAAAGCAGACCGAGTTAGCACAGGTGGCAGCTTGTCCCTGGGCGGCATCTTGATATTCGTGGAAATCCAGCAGGCAGACTGCCCATAAGGAACAAGGACCCTCCTGGTACTGACAAAGGCTTCTGCCCAGGGAAACAAAATTCGCCAACACACGTTCATGGTCTCAGTTTGCAGAGCTCCATGGGCACTCTCTAAGCCGCCTGAGTTGGCACAGCTGGCAGCTTGTCCCTGGGCGGCATCTTGATATTGGAGGAAATCCAGCAGGCAGACGGCCCCTAAGGACTGAGGGCCTACCTGATACTGACAAAGGCTTCTGCCCAGGAAAAAAAAACCCACCACCCCACGTTCCGGGTCTCAGTTTGCAGAGCTCTATGGGTACTCTCAAAGCAGCCTGAGTTGGCACAGGTGGCAGCTTGTCCCTGGTGGCATCTTCAAAGTCGCGGATATCCTGCAGCCAGACAGTCAAAAAGGGCCGAGGGCCTACCTGGTACTGACAAAGGCTTCTGCCCGGCAAAACAGAACTCACAAACCCACGTTCCTGGTCTCAGATTGCAGAGCTCCATGGGCACTCTCAAAGCAGCCCGAGTTGGAACAGGTGGCAGCTTGTCCCTGGGCTGCATCTTGATATTCGTGGAAATCATCAAGGCCGCCTGCCCCTGAAGAAAAAGGGCCTACCTGGTACTGACAAATGCTTCTGCCCGGGGAAAGAAAACTCAGCACCCCACGGTCCTGGTCTCAGTTTGCAGAGCTCCATGGGCACTCTCAAAGCAGCGCGAGTTGGCACAGGTGGAACCTTGCCCCTGGGCGGCATCTTCAAATTCGCGGAAATCCACCAGGCAGACGGCTCAAAAGGGCGAGGGCCTACCTGGTACAGACAAAGGCTTCTGCCTCGGAAAAAAACCTCACTTCCCACGTTCTTGGTCTCAGTTTGCAGAGCTCCGTGGGCACTCTCAAAGCAGCCTGAGTTGGCACAGGTGGCAGCTTGTCCCTGGGTGGCATCCTCAACTTCGCGGATATCCTGCAGCCAGACAGCCAAAAAGGGCCGAGGGCCTACCTGGTACTGACAAAGGCTTCTGCCCGGGAAAACAGAAATCACCAACCCAGGCTCATGGTCTCAGTTTGCAGAGCTCCATGGGCACTCTCAAAGCAGCCCGAGTTGGCACAGGTGGCAGCTTGTCCCTGGGCAGCATCTTCAGATTCGCGAAAACCCAGCAGGCAGCTGGCCCCGAAGGGCGAGGGCCTACCTAGTACTGACAAAGGCTTCTGCCCAGGTAAACTAACCTCACCATACCACGTGCCTGGTCTCAGTTTGCAGAACTCCATGGGCACACTCAAAGCAGCCCGAGTTGGCACAGGCGGCAGTTTGTCCCACGGCGGCATCTTGATATTCGCGGAAATCCAGCGAGCAGCCGCCCCAAAGGGCCAAGGGCCTACCTGGTACTGACAAAGGCTTCTGTCCGTGAAAAACAAAATTCGCCAACGCACGTTCCTGGTCTCAGTTTGCAGCGCTCCATGGGCACTCTCAAAGAAGCCCGAGTTGGCACAGGTGCCAGCTTGTCCGTGGGCAGCATTTCAGATTCGCGAAAACCCAGCGGGCAGCTGGCCCCTAAGGGCGAGGGCCTACCTGGTACTGACAAAGGCTTCTGCCCGGGAAAACAAAACTCAGCACCCCACGTTCCACATCTCAGTTTTCAGAGCTCCGTGGGCACTCTCATAGCAGCCCGAGTGGGCACAGGTGGCAGCTTGTCCCTGGGCGGCATCTTCAAATTCGCGGATATCCTGCAGCCAGACAGCCCAAAAGGGCGGTGGGCCTACCTGGTACTGACAAAGGCTTCTGCCCGGCAAAACAGAACTCACCAACCCACGTTCCTGGTCTCAGTTTGCAGAGCTCCATGGGCACTCTCAAAGCAGCACGAGTTGGCACAGGTGGCAGCTTGTCCCTGGGCGGCATCTTGATATTGGCGGAAATCCAGCAGGCAGCCGGCCCACAAGGGTGAGGGCCTACCTGGTACTGACAAAGTCTTCTGCCCGGGGAAAGAAAACCCACCACCCCACGTTCCTGGTCTCAGTTTGCAGAGTTCCATGGGCACTCTCAAAGCAGACCGAGTTAGCACGGGTGGCAGCTTGTCCCTGGGCTCCATCTTGATATTTGTGGAAATCCAAAAGTAAGCTGGCCCCGAAGGGCCGTGGGCCTACCTGGAACAGACAAAGGCTTCTGCTCAGTGAAACAAAATTCGCCAACACATGTTCATGGTCTCAGTTTGCAGAGCTCCATGGGCACTCTCAAAGCAGCCTGAGTTGGCACAGGTGGCAGCTTGTCCCTGGGCGGCATCTTGATATTGGCGGAAATCCCGCAGGCAGGCGGCCCCTAAGGACTGAGGGCCTACCTGATACTGACAAAGGCTTCTGCCCGGGAAAACAAAAACCCACCACCCCACGGTCCTGGTCTCAGTTTCCAGAGCTTCATAGGCACTGTCAAAGACGCCCAAGTTGGCACAGGTGGCAGCTTGTCCCTGGGTGGCATCTACCAAATCGCGGATATCCTGCAGCCAGACAGCCCAAATGGGCCGAGGGCCTACCTGGTACTGACAAAGGCTTCTGCCCGGCAAAACAGAACTCACCAACCCACGTTCCTGGTCTCAGTTTGCAGAGTTCCATGGGCACTCTCAAAGCAGCCCGAGTTGACACAGGTGGCAGCTTGTCCCTGGGCGGCATCTTGATATTGGCGGAAATCCAGCAGGCAGCCGGCCCCGAAGGGCGAGGGCCTACCTGGTACTGACAAAGGCTTCTGCCTCGGAAAAAAAACCTCACATCCCACGTTCCTGGTCCCAGTTTGCAGAGCTCCATGGGCACCCTCAAGGCAGCCTGAGTTGGCACAGGTGGCAGCTTGTCCCTGGGCTGCATCTTGATATTCGTGGAAATCCAAAAGGCTGCCTGCCCCTGAAGAACAAGGGCCTACCTGGTACTGACAAATGCTTCTGCCCGGGGAAAGAAAACTCAGCACCGACGGTCCTGGTCTCAGTTTGCAGAGCTCCATGGGCACTCTCAAAGCAGCCCGAGTTGGCACAGGTGGCAGCTTGCCCCTGGGCGGCATCTTGATATTGGCGGAAATCCAGCAGGCAGCCGGCCCAAAAGGGCGAGGGCCTACCTGGTACTGACAAAGGCTTCTGCCTCGGAAAAAAACCTCACATCCCACGTTCTTGGTCTCAGTTTGCAGAGCTCCGTGGCACTCTCAAAGCAGCCCGAGTTGGCACAGCTGGCAGCCTGTCCCTGGTGGGCATCTTCAGATTCGCGGAAATCCAGCAGGCAGCAGGCCACGAAGAGCCGAGGGCCTTCCTGGTACTGACAAAGGCTTCTGCCCAGGGAAAACAAACCTCAGCACCCCACGTACAGGTCTCAGTTTGCAGAGCTCCATGGGCACTCTCAAAGCTGCCTGAGTAGGCACGGGTGGCAGCTTGTCCATGGGCGGCATCTTCAGATTCCCAGAAATCCAGAAGGAAGCTGGTTTCGAAGGGCCGTGCGCCTACCTGGTACTGACAAAGGCTTCTGCCCAGGGAAACAAAATTCACCAACACATTTTCCTGGTCTCAGTTATCAGAGCTCCATGGGCACTCTCAAAGCAGCCCGAGTTGCCACAGGTGGCAGCTTGCCCCTGGGCGGCATCTTCAGATTCGCGGAAATCCAGCAGGCAGCCGGCCCAAAATGGCGAGGGCCTACCTAGTACTGACAAAGGCTTCTGCCTCAGAAAAAAACCTCATTTCCCACTTCTTGGACTCAGTTTGCAGAGCTCCGTGGGCACTCTCAAAGCAGCCCGAGTTGGCACAGGTGGCAGCCTGTCCCTGGGCGGCATCTTCAGATTCGCGGAAATCCAGTAGGCAGCAGGCCACGAAGAGCCGAGGGCCTACCTGGTACTGACAAAGGTTTCTGCCCGGGGAAATAAAACCCACCAACCCACGTTCCTGGTCTCAGTTTTCAGAGTTCCATGGGCACTCTCAAAGCAGACCGAGTTAGCACGGGTGGCAGCTTGTCCCTGGGCGGCATCTTGATATTTGTGGAAATCCAAAAGGAAGCTGGCCCCGAAGGGCCGTGGGCCTACCTGGAACAGACAAAGGCTTCTGCCCAGGGAAACAAAATTCGCCAACACACGTTCATGGTCTCAGTTTGCAGAGCTCCATGGGCACTCTCTAAGCCGCCTGAGTTGGCACAGGTGGCAGCTTGTCCCTGGGCGGCATCTTGATATTGGAGGAAATCCAGCAGGCAGACGGCCCCTAAGGACTGAGGGCCTACCTGATACTGACAAAGGCTTCTGCCCAGGAAAAAAAAACCCACCACCCCACGTTCCGGGTCTCAGTTTGCAGAGCTCTATGGGTACTCTCAAAGCAGCCTGAGTTGGCACAGGTGGCAGCTTGTCCCTGGTGGCATCTTCAAAGTCGCGGATATCCTGCAGCCAGACAGTCAAAAAGGGCCGAGGGCCTACCGGGTACTGACAAAGGCTTCTGCCCGGCAAAACAGAACTCACCAACCCACGTTCCTGGTCTCAGTTTGCAGAGCTCCATGGGCACTCTCTAAGAAGCACGAGTTGCCACAGGTGGCAGCTTGTCCCTGGGCTGCATCTTGATATTCGTGGAAATCATCAAGGCCGCCTGCCCCTGAAGAAAAAGGGCCTACCTGGTACTGACAAATGCTTCTGCCCGGGGAAAGAAAACTCAGCACCCCACGGTCCTGGTCTCAGTTTGCAGAGCTCCATGGGCACTCTCAAAGCAGCGCGAGTTGGCACAGGTGGCAGCTTGTCCCTGGGTGGCATCCTCAACTTCGCGGATATCCTGCAGCCAGACAGCCAAAAAGGGCCGAGGGCC
>NW_024037284.1:14558-69964 GCF_015832195.1 Motacilla alba alba | reverse complement strand
ACCAGGAGAGTCCTTGTTCCTCAGGGGCAGGCTGCCTGGCTGGATTTCCACGAATATCAAGATGCTGCCCAGGGACCAGCTGCCACTTGGGCCAACTCGTGCTGCTATGAGGGTGCCCACGGAGCTCTGCAAACTGAGACCAGGAACGTAGGACTGTGGGTTTTGTTTTCCCGGGCAGAAGCCTCTCTCAGTACCAGGTAGGCCCTTGTTCCTTAGGTGCAGGCTGGCAGCAAGCTTTCCACGAATATCAAGATGCTGCCCAGGGATATTCTGCCACCTGTGCCAACTCGGGCTGCTTTGAGAGTGCCCACGGAGCTCTGCAAACTGAGACCATGAACCGTGGGGTGCTGAGTTTTGTTTCTCCGGGCAGAAGCATTTGCAGTGCCAGGTAGGCCCTCGGTCCTTAAGGGCAGGCAGCCTGCTGTATTTCCACAAATATCAAGATGCCGCCCAGGGACAAGCTGCCACCTGTGCCAACTCGGGCTGCTTTGAGAGTGCCCATGGTGCTCTGCAAACTGAGATGTGGAACGTGGGGTGGTGGATTTTGTTTTCCAGGGCAGAAGCCTTTGTCAGTACCAGGAAGGCCCTTGTTCCTCAGGGACAGCCTGCCGAAGCTGGATTTCCCCGAATATCAAGATGCTGCCCAGGGATATTCTGCCACTTGTGCCAACTCGGGCTGCTTTGAGGGTGCCCACGGAGCTCTTCAAACTGAGACCAGGAACGTAGGGTTGTGGGTTTTCTTTTCCCAGGGCAGAAGCCTTTGCAGTACCAGGTAGGCCCTTGTTCCTTTGGGGGAGGCTGCACTGCAGGATTTCCACGAAAATCAAGATGCTGCCCAGGGACAAGCTGCCACCTTTGCCAACTCGTGCTGCTTTGAGAGTGCCCACGGAGCTCTGCAAACTGAGACCATGAACCTGGGGTGCTGAGTTTTGTTTCTCCGGGCAGAAGCATTTGCAGTGCCAGGTACGCCCTCGGTCCTTAAGGGCAGGCAGCCTGCTGGATTTCCACGAATATCAAGATGCTGCCCAGGGACAAGCTGCCACCTGTGCCAACTCACGCTGCTTTGAGAGTGCCCATGGTGCTCTGCAAACTGAGACCAGAAACGTGGGGTGCTGGGTTTTGTTTTCCAGGGCAGAAGCCTTTGTCAGTACCAAGTAGGCCCTTGTTCCTTAGGGACAGCCTGGAAGCAAGATTTCCCCGAATATCAAAATGCTGCCCAGGGATATTCTGCCACCTGTGCCAACTCGCGCTGCTTTGAGAGTGCCCATGGTGCTCTGCAAACTGAGACCAGAAACGTGGTGTTCTGAGTTTTGTTTTCCCGGGCAGAAGCCTTTGTCAGTACCAGGTCGGCCCTTGGCCCTTGGGGGCCAGCTGCCTGCAGGATTTCCACGAATATCAAAATGCTGCCCAGGGACAAGCTGCCACTTGTGCCAACTCGGGCTGCTTTGAGAGTGCCCATGGAGCTCTGCAAACTGGGACCAGGAAAGTGGTGTTCTGAGTATTGTTTTCCCGGTCAGAAGCCTTTGTCAGTGCCAGGTCGGCCCTTGTTCCACAGGGGCAGGCTGCCTGCTGGATTTCCACGAATATCAAGATGCCGCCCAGGGACAAGCTGCCACCTGTGCCAACTCGGGCTGCTTTGAGAGTGCCCATGGAGCTCTGCAAACTGAGACCTGGAACGTGGGGTGGTGGGTTTTGTTTCCCCGGGCAGAAGCCTTTGTCAGTACCAGGTCAGGCCTTGGCCCTTGGGGGCCGGCTGCCTGCAGGATTTCCACGAATATCAAGATGCCGCCCAGGGACAAGCTGCCACCTGTGCCAACTCGGGCTGCTTTGAGAGTGCCCACGGAGCTCTGCAAACTGAGACCAGAAACGTGGGGTGCTGGGTTTTGTTTTCCCGGGCAGAAGCCTTTGTCAGTACCAGGTCGGCCCTTGGCCCTTGGGGGCCGGCTGCCTGCAGGATTTCCACAAATATCAAGATGCCGCCCAGGGACAAGCTGCCACCTGTGCCAACTCGGGCTGCTTTGAGAGTGCCCACGGTGCTCTGCAAACTGAGATGTGGAACGTGGGGTGGTGGATTTTGTTTCCCTGGGCAGAAGCCTTTGTCAGTACCAGGAAGGCCCTTGTTCCTCAGGGGCAGGCTGCCGGCTGGATTTCCACGAATATCAAGATGCTGCCCAGGGACAAGCTGCCACTTGTGCCAACTCGCGCTGCTTTGAGGGTGCCCACGGAGCTCTGCAAACTGAGACCAGGAACATAGGGTTGTGGGTTTTCTTTTCCCGGGCAGAAGCCTTTGTCAGTACCAGGTAGGCCCTTGTTCCTTAGGGGCAGGCTGCCTGCAGGATTTCCACGAATATCAAGATGCTGCCCAGGGACAAGCTGCCACCTGTGCCAACTCGTGCTGCTTTGAGAGTGCCCACGGAGCTCTGCAAACTGAGACCATGAACCTGGGGTGCTGAGTTTTGTTTCTCCGGGCAGAAGCATTTGCAGTGCCAGGTACGCCCTCGGTCCTTAAGGGCAGGCAGCCTGCTGGATTTCCACGAATATCAAGATGCTGCCCAGGGACAAGCTGCCACCTGTGCCAACTCACGCTGCTTTGAGAGTGCCCATGGTGCTCTGCAAACTGAGACCAGAAACGTGGGGTGCTGGGTTTTGTTTTCCAGGGCAGAAGCCTTTGTCAGTACCAAGTAGGCCCTTGTTCCTTAGGCCCTGGAAGCAAGATTTCCCCGAATATCAAAATGCTGCCCAGGGATATTCTGCCACCTGTGCCAACTCGGGCTGCTTTGAGAGTGCCCACGGAGTTCTTCAAACTGAGACCAGGAACGTGGGTTTGTCGGTGTTGTTTTCCCGGGCAGAAACATTTGCAGGACCAGGTTCGGCCCTTTGGGGGAGGCTGGCACCAGGATTTCCACGAAAATCAAGTTTCCGCCCAGGGAAAGCTGCCACCTTTGCCAACTCACGCTGCTTTGAGAGTGCCCACGGAGCTCTGCAAACTGTGACCACCGTGGGGTGCTGAGTTTTGTTTTCCCGGGCAGAAGTATTTGTCAGTACTAGGTAGGCCCACGGTCCTTCAGGGCCGTCAGCCTGCTGAATTTCCACGAATATGAAGATGCTGCCCACGGAGGAGCTGCCACCTGTGCCAACTCGGGCTGGTTTGAGAGTGCCCATGGTGCTCTGCAAACTGAGACCAGAAACGTGGGGTGCTGGGTTTTGTTTTCCAGGGCAGAAGCCTTTGTCAGTACCAGGAGTGTCCTTGTTCCTTATGGGCAGTCTGCCTGCTGGATTTCCACGAATATCAAGATGCTGCCCAGGGACAAGCTGCCACCTGTGCCAACACGGGCTGCTTTGAGAGTGCCCATGGAGCTCTGCAAACTGGGACCAGGAAAGTGGTGTTCTGAGTATTGTTTTCCCGGTCAGAAGCCTTTGTCAGTGTCAGGTCGGCCCTTGTTCCACAGGGGCAGGCTGCCTGTGCCAACTCGGGCTGCTTTGAGAGTGCCCATGGAGCTCTGCAAACTGAGACCTGGAACGTGGGGTGGTGGGTTTTGTTTCCCCGGGCAGAAGCCTTTGTCAGTACCAGGTCATGCCTTGGCCCTTGGGGGCCGGCTGCCTGCAGGATTTCCACAAATATCAAGATGCCGCCCAGGGACAAGCTGCCACCTGTGCCAACTCGGGCTGCTTTGAGAGTGCCCACGGTGCTCTGCAAACTGAGATGTGGAACGTGGGGTGGTGGATTTTGTTTCCCTGGGCAGAAGCCTTTGTCAGTACCAGGAAGGCCCTTGTTCCTCAGGGGCAGGCTGCCGGCTGGATTTCCACGAATATCAAGATGCTGCCCAGGGACAAGCTGCCACTTGGGCCAACTCGCGCTGCTTTGAGGGTGCCCACGGAGCTCTGCAAACTGAGACCAGGAAGGTAGGGTTGTGGGTTTTGTTTTCCCGGGCAGAAGCCTTTGTCAGTACCAGGTAGGCCCTTGTTCCTTAGGGGCAGGCTGCCTGCAGGATTTCCACGAATATCAAGATGCTGCCCAGGGACAAGCTGCCACCTGTGCCAACTCGTGCTGCTTTGAGAGTGCCCATGGAGCTCTGCAAACTGAGACCATGAACCTGGGGTGCTGAGTTTTGTTTCTCCGGGCAGAAGCATTTGAAGTGCCTGGTACGCCCTCGGTCCTTAAGGGCAGGCAGCCTGCTGGATTTCCACGAATATCAAGATGCTGCCCAGGGACAAGCTGCCACCTGTGCCAACTCGCGCTGCTTTGAGAGTGCCCATGGTGCTCTGCAAACTGAGACCAGAAACGTGGTGTTCTGAGTTTTGTTTTCCCGGGCAGAAGCCTTTGTCAGTACCAGGTCGGCCCTTGGCCCTTGGGGGCCAGCTGCCTGCAGGATTTCCACGAATATCAAAATGCTGCCCAGGGACAAGCTGCCACTTGTGCCAACTTGGGCTGCTTTGAGAGTGCCCACGGAGCTCTTCAAACTGAGCCAAAGTATGTGGGATTTCGGGTTTTGTTTTCCCGGGCAGAAGCCTTTGTCAGTACGAAGTAGGCCCTCAGCCCTTAGAGGCAGTCTGCCTGCTGGATTTCCACGAATATCAAGATGCCACCCAGGGACAAGCTGCCACCTGTGCCAACTCGGGCTGCTTTGAGAGTGCCCATGGAGCTCTGCAAAGTTAGACCAGGAACTTGCCTTGGTGAGTTTTGTTTCCCCGGGCAGAAGCATTTGCAGTACCAGGCAGGCTCTCGGAACTTCAGGGCCGTCTGCCTGCTGGATTTCCACGAATATCAAGATGCTGCCCAGGGACAAGCTGCCACTTGGGCCAACTCGTGCTGCTTTGGGGGTGCCCACGGAGCTCTGCAAACTGAGACCATAACCTAGGGTTGTGGGTTTTGTTTTCTCGGGCAGAAGCCTCTCTCAGTACCAGGTAGGCCCTTGTTCCTTAGGGGCAGGCTGCCTGCTGAATTTCCACGAATATCAAGATGCTGCCCAGGGACAAGCTGCCACCTGTGCCAGCTCGGGCTGCTTTGAGGGTGCCCACGGAGCTCTAAAAACTGAGACAGGGTACATGGGGTTATGGGTTATGTTTCCCCGGGCAGAAGCCATTGTAAGTACCAGGTAGGCCCTCGGCCCTTAGGGGCAGGCTGGCAGCAAGACTTCCACGAATATCAAGATGCTGCCCAGGGACAAGCTGCCACCTGTGCCAACTCACGCTGCTTTGAGAGTGCCCACGGATCTCTTCAAACTGAGCCAAAGTATGTGGGGGTTTCGGGTTTTTTTTTCCCGGGCAGAACCCTTTGTCAGTACCAAGTAGGACCTCGGCCCTTAGAGGCAGTCTGCCTGCTGGATTTCCACGCATATCTAGATGCCGCCCAGGAACAAGCTGCCACCTGTGCCAACTTGGGCTGCTTTGAGAGTACCCATGGTGCTCTACAAACAGAAACCAGGAGCGTGGGATGGTGAGTTTTTTTTTTTCCTCGGCAGAAGCCTTTGTCAGTACCAGGTAGGCCCTCGGCCCTTCATGGCTGGCTGCCTGCTGGATTTCCACGAATATCAAGATGCCGCCCAGGAATATTCTGCCACCTGTGCCAACTCGTGCTGCTTTGAGAGTGCCCATGGAGCTCTGCAAACTGAGACCATGAACCTGGGGT
Organism: Motacilla alba alba; assembly: GCF_015832195.1. Taxonomy (NCBI): domain Eukaryota; kingdom Metazoa; phylum Chordata; class Aves; order Passeriformes; family Motacillidae; genus Motacilla; species Motacilla alba. The sequence continues at coordinate 64,335 of NW_024037284.1, read as the reverse complement.
GCTGAGTTTTGTTTCTCCGGGCAGAAGCATTTGAAGTGCCAGGTACGCCCTCGGTCCTTAAGGGCAGGCAGCCTGCTGGATTTCCACGAATATCAAGATGCGGCCCAGGGACAAGCTGCCACCTGTGCCAACTCACGCTGCTTTGAGAGTGCCCATGGTGCTCTGCAAACTGAGACCAGAAACGTGGGGTGCTGGGTTTTGTTTTCCAGGGCAGAAGCCTTTGTCAGTACCAAGTAGGCCCCTTGTTCCTTAGGGACAGCCTGGAAGCAAGATTTCCCCGAATATCAAAATGCTGCCCAGGGATATTCTGCCACCTGTGCCAACTCGGGCTGCTTTGAGAGTGCCCACGGAGTTCTTCAAACTGAGACCAGGAACGTGGGTTTGTCGGTGTTGTTTTCCCGGGCAGAAACATTTGCAGGACCAGGTAGGCCCTCGCCCTTTGGGGGAGCTGGCACCAGGATTTCCACGAAAATCAAGTTTCCGCCCAGGGACAAGCTGCCACCTTTGCCAACTCACGCTGCTTTGAGAGTGCCCACGGAGCTCTGCAAACTGTGACCAGGACCGTGGGGTGCTGAGTTTTGTTTTCCCGGGCAGAAGTATTTGTCAGTACTAGGTAGGCCCACGGTCTTTCAGGGCAGGCAGCCTGCTGAATTTCCACGAATATCAGGATGCTGCCCACGGAGGAGCTGCCACCTGTGCCAACTCGGGCTGCTTTGAGAGTGCCCATGGTGCTCTGCAAACTGAGACCAGAAACGTGGGGTGCTGGGTTTTGTTTTCCAGGGCAGAAGCCTTTGTCAGTACCAGGAGTGTCCTTGTTCCTTATGGGCAGTCTGCCTGCTGGATTTCCACGAATATCAAGATGCTGCCCAGGGACAAGCTGCCACCTGTGCCAACACGGGCTGCTTTGAGAGTGCCCATGGAGCTCTGCAAACTGGGACAGGAAAGTGGTGTTCTGAGTAATGTTTTCCCGGTCAGAAGCCTTTGTCAGTGTCAGGTCGGCCCTTGTTCCACAAGGGGCAGGCTGCCTGCTGGATTTCCACGAATATCAAGATGCCGCCCAGGGACAAGCTGCCACCTGTGCCAACTCGGGCTGCTTTGAGAGTGCCCATGGAGCTCTGCAAACTGAGGACCTGGAACGTGGTGTGGTGGGGTTTTGTTTTCCCGGACAGAAGCCTTTGTCAGTACCAGGTCATGCCTTGGCCCTTGGGGGGCCGGCTGCCTGCAGGATTTCCACAAATATCAAGATGCCGCCCAGGGACAAGCTGCCACCTGTGCCAACTCGCGCTGCTTTGAGAGTGCCCACGGTGCTCTGCAAACTGAGATGTGGAACGTGGGGTGGTGGATTTTGTTTCCCTGGGCAGAAGCCTTTGTCAGTACCAGGAAGGCCTTGTTCCTCAGGGCAGGCTGCCGGCTGGATTTCCACGAATATCAAGATGCTGCCCAGGGACAAGCTGCCACTTGGGCAACTCGCGCTGCTTTGAGGGTGCCCACGGAGCTCTGCAAACTGAGACCAGGAAGGTAGGGTTGTGGGTTTTGTTTTCCCGGGCAGAAGCCTTTGTCAGTACCAGGTAGGCCCTTGTTCCTTAGGGGCAGGCTGCCTGCAGGATTTCCACGAATATCAAGATGCTGCCCAGGGACAAGCTGCCACCTGTGCCAACTCGTGCTGCTTTGAGAGTGCCCATGGAGCTCTGCAAACTGAGACCATGAACCTGGGGTGCTGAGTTTTGTTTCTCCGGGCAGAAGCATTTGAAGTGCCTGGTACGCCCTCGGTCCTTAAGGGCAGGCAGCCTGCTGGATTTCCACGAATATCAAGATGCTGCCCAGGGACAAGCTGCCACCTGTGCCAACTCGCGCTGCTTTGAGAGTGCCCATGGTGCTCTGCAAACTGAGACCAGAAACGTGGTGTTCTGAGTTTTGTTTTCCCGGGCAGAAGCCTTTGTCAGTACCAGGTCGGCCCTTGGCCCTTGGGGGCCAGCTGCCTGCAGGATTTCCACGAATATCAAAATGCTGCCCAGGGACAAGCTGCCACTTGTGCCAACTTGGGCTGCTTTGAGAGTGCCCACGGAGCTCTTCAAACTGAGCCAAAGTATGTGGGATTTCGGGTTTTGTTTTCCTGGGCAGAAGCCTTTGTCAGTACGAAGTAGGCCCTCAGCCCTTAGAGGCAGTCTGCCTGCTGGATTTCCACGAATATCAAGATGCCACCCAGGGACAAGCTGCCACCTGTGCCAACTCGGGCTGCTTTGAGAGTGCCCATGGAGCTCTGCAAAGTTAGACCAGGAACTTGCCTTGGTGAGTTTGTTTCCCCGGGCAGAAGCATTTGCAGTACCAGGCAGGCTCTCGGAACTTCAGGGCCGTCTGCCTGCTGGATTTCCACGAATATCAAGATGCTGCCCAGGGACAAGCTGCCACTTGGGCCAACTCGTGCTGCTTTGGGGGTGCCCACGGAGCTCTGCAAACTGAGACCATAACCTAGGGTTGTGGGTTTTGTTTTCTCGGGCAGAAGCCTCTCTCAGTACCAGGTAGGCCCTTGTTCCTTAGGGGCAGGCTGCCTGCTGAATTTCCACGAATATCAAGATGCTGCCCAGGGACAAGCTGCCACCTGTGCCAGCTCGGGCTGCTTTGAGGGTGCCCACGGAGCTCTAAAAACTGAGACAGGGTACATGGGGTTATGGGTTATGTTTCCCCGGGCAGAAGCCATTGTAAGTACCAGGTAGGCCCTCGGCCCTTAGGGGCAGGCTGGCAGCAAGACTTCCACGAATATCAAGATGCCGCCCAGGGACAAGCTGCCACCTGTGCCAACTCACGCTGCTTTGAGAGTGCCCACGGATCTCTTCAAACTGAGCCAAAGTATGTGGGGTTTCGGGTTTTTTTTTCCCGGGCAGAACCCTTTGTCAGTACCAAGTAGGACCTCGGCCCTTAGAGGCAGTCTGCCTGCTGGATTTCCACGCATATCTAGATGCCGCCCAGGAACAAGCTGCCACCTGTGCCAACTTGGGCTGCTTTGAGAGTACCCATGGTGTCTCTACAAACAGAAACCAGGAGCGTGGGATGGTGAGTTTTTTTTTTTCCTCGGCAGAAGCCTTTGTCAGTACCAGGTAGGCCCTCGGCCCTTCATGGCTGGCTGCCTGCTGGATTTCCACGAATATCAAGATGCCGCCCAAGGATATTCTGCCACCTGTGCCAACTCGGGCTGCTTTGAGAGTGCCCATGGAGCTCTGCAAACTGAGACCATGAACCTGGGGTGCTGAGTTTTGTTTCTCCGGGCAGAAGCATTTGAAGTGCCAGGTACGCCCTCGGTCCTTAAGGGCAGGCAGCCTGCTGGATTTCCACGAATATCAAGATGCTGCCCAGGGACAAGCTGCCACCTGTGCCAACTCGCGCTGCTTTGAGAGTGCCCATGGTGCTCTGCAAACTGAGACCAGAAACGTGGTGTTCTGAGTTTTGTTTTCCCGGGCAGAAGCCTTTGTCAGTACCAGGTCGGCCCTTGGCCCTTGGGGGCCAGCTGCCTGCAGGATTTCCACGAATATCAAAATGCTGCCCAGGGACAAGCTGCCACTTGTGCCAACTTGGGCTGCTTTGAGAGTGCCCACGGAGCTCTTCAAACTGAGCCAAAGTATGTGGGATTTCGGGTTTTGTTTTCCCGGGCAGAAGCCTTTGTCAGTACGAAGTAGGCCCCCAGCCCTTAGAGGCAGTCTGCCTGCTGGATTTCCACGAATATCAAGATGCCACCCAGGGACAAGCTGCCACCTGTGCCAACTCGGGCTGCTTTGAGAGTGCCCATGGAGCTCTGCAAAGTTAGACCAGGAACTTGCCTTGGTGAGTTTTGTTTCCCCGGGCAGAAGCATTTGCAGTACCAGGCAGGCTCTCGGAACTTCAGGGCCGTCTGCCTGCTGGATTTCCACGAATATCAAGATGCTGCCCAGGGACAAGCTGCCACTTGGGCCAACTCGCGCTGCTTTGGGGGTGCCCACGGAGCTCTGCAAACTGAGACCATAACCTAGGGTTGTGGGTTTTGTTTTCTCGGGCAGAAGCCTCTCTCAGTACCAGGTAGGCCCTTGTTCCTTAGGGGCAGGCTGCCTGCTGAATTTCCACGAATATCAAGATGCTGCCCAGGGACAAGCTGCCACCTGTGCCAGCTCGGGCTGCTTTGAGGGTGCCCACGGAGCTCTAAAAACTGAGACAGGGTACATGGGGTTATGGGTTATGTTTCCCCGGGCAGAAGCCATTGTAAGTACCAGGTAGGCCCTCGGCCCTTAGGGGCAGGCTGGCAGCAAGACTTCCACGAATATCAAGATGCCGCCCAGGGACAAGCTGCCACCTGTGCCAACTCACGCTGCTTTGAGAGTGCCCACGGATCTCTTCAAACTGAGCCAAAGTATGTGGGGTTTCGGGTTTTTTTTTCCCGGGCAGAACCCTTTGTCAGTACCAAGTAGGACCTCGGCCCTTAGAGGCAGTCTGCCTGCTGGATTTCCACGCATATCTAGATGCCGCCCAGGAACAAGCTGCCACCTGTGCCAACTTGGGCTGCTTTGAGAGTACCCATGGTGCTCTACAAACAGAAACCAGGAACGTGGGATGGTGAGTTTTTTTTTTTCCTCGGCAGAAGCCTTTGTCAGTACCAGGTAGGCCCTCGGCCCTTCATGGCTGGCTGCCTGCTGGATTTCCACGAATATCAAGATGCCGCCCAGGGATATTCTGCCACCTGTGCCAACTCGTGCTGCTTTGAGAGTGCCCATGGAGCTCTGCAAACTGAGACCATGAACCTGGGGTGCTGAGTTTTGTTTCTCCGGGCAGAAGCATTTGAAGTGCCAGGTACGCCCTCGGTCCTTAAGGGCAGGCAGCCTGCTGGATTTCCACGAATATCAAGATGCTGCCCAGGGACAAGCTGCCACCTGTGCCAACTCACGCTGCTTTGAGAGTGCCCATGGTGCTCTGCAAACTGAGACCAGAAACGTGGGGTGCTGGGTTTTGTTTTCCAGGGCAGAAGCCTTTGTCAGTACCAAGTAGGCCCTTGTTCCTTAGGGACAGCCTGGAAGCAAGATTTCCCCGAATATCAAAATGCTGCCCAGGGATATTCTGCCACCTGTGCCAACTCGGGCTGCTTTGAGAGTGCCCACGGAGTTCTTCAAACTGAGACCAGGAACGTGGGTTTGTCGGTGTTGTTTTCCCGGGCAGAAACATTTGCAGGACCAGGTAGGCCCTCGGCCCTTTGGGGGAGGCTGGCACCAGGATTTCCACGAAAATCAAGTTTCCGCCCAGGGACAAGCTGCCACCTTTGCCAACTCACGCTGCTTTGAGAGTGCCCACGGAGCTCTGCAAACTGTGACCAGGACCGTGGGGTGCTGAGTTTTGTTTTCCCGGGCAGAAGTATTTGTCAGTACTAGGTAGGCCCACGGTCTTTCAGGGCCGTCAGCCTGCTGAATTTCCACGAATATCAGGATGCTGCCCACGGAGGAGCTGCCACCTGTGCCAACTCGGGCTGCTTTGAGAGTGCCCATGGTGCTCTGCAAACTGAGACCAGAAACGTGGGGTGCTGGGTTTTGTTTTCCAGGGCAGAAGCCTTTGTCAGTACCAGGAGTGTCCTTGTTCCTTATGGGCAGTCTGCCTGCTGGATTTCCACGAATATCAAGATGCTGCCCAGGGACAAGCTGCCACCTGTGCCAACACGGGCTGCTTTGAGAGTGCCCATGGAGCTCTGCAAACTGGGACCAGGAAAGTGGTGTTCTGAGTATTGTTTTCCCGGTCAGAAGCCTTTGTCGGTTCAGGTCGGCCCTTGTTCCACAGAAGCATTTGGCAGGCTGCCTGCTGGATTTCCACGAATATCAAGATGCCGCCCAGGGACAAGCTGCCACCTGTGCCAACTCGGGCTGCTTTGAGAGTGCCCATGGAGCTCTGCAAACTGAGACCTGGAACGTGGGGTGGTGGGTTTTGTTTTCCCGGGCAGAAGCCTTTGTCAGTACCAGGTCATGCCTTGGCCCTTGGGGGCCGGCTGCCTGCAGGATTTCCACAAATATCAAGATGCCGCCCAGGGACAAGCTGCCACCTGTGCCAACTCGCGCTGCTTTGAGAGTGCCCACGGTGCTCTGCAAACTGAGATGTGGAACGTGGGGTGGTGGATTTTGTTTCCCTGGGCAGAAGCCTTTGTCAGTACCAGGAAGGCCCTTGTTCCTCAGGGGCAGGCTGCCGGCTGGATTTCCACGAATATCAAGATGCTGCCCAGGGACAAGCTGCCACTTGGGCCAACTCGCGCTGCTTTGAGGGTGCCCACGGAGCTCTGCAAACTGAGACCAGGAAGGTAGGGTTGTGGGTTTTGTTTTCCCGGGCAGAAGCCTTTGTCAGTACCAGGTAGGCCCTTGTTCCTTAGGGGCAGGCTGCCTGCAGGATTTCCACGAATATCAAGATGCTGCCCAGGGACAAGCTGCCACCTGTGCCAACTCGTGCTGCTTTGAGAGTGCCCATGGAGCTCTGCAAACTGAGACCATGAACCTGGGGTGCTGAGTTTTGTTTCTCCTGGGCAGAAGCATTTGAAGTGCCTGGTACGCCCTCGGTCCTTAAGGGCAGGCAGCCTGCTGGATTTCCACGAATATCAAGATGCTGCCCAGGGACAAGCTGCCACCTGTGCCAACTCGCGCTGCTTTGAGAGTGCCCATGGTGCTCTGCAAACTGAGACCAGAAACGTGGTGTTCTGAGTTTTGTTTTCCCGGGCAGAAGCCTTTGTCAGTACCAGGTCGGCCCTTGGCCCTTGGGGGCCAGCTGCCTGCAGGATTTCCACGAATATCAAAATGCTGCCCAGGGACAAGCTGCCACTTGTGCCAACTTGGGCTGCTTTGAGAGTGCCCACGGAGCTCTTCAAACTGAGCCAAAGTATGTGGGATTTCGGGTTTTGTTTTCCGGGCAGAAGCCTTTGTCAGTACGAAGTAGGCCCTCAGCCCTTAGAGGCAGTCTGCCTGCTGGATTTCCACGAATATCAAGATGCCACCCAGGGACAAGCTGCCACCTGTGCCAACTCGGGCTGCTTTGAGAGTGCCCATGGAGCTCTGCAAACTGAGACCAGGAACATGGGCTGGTGGGTTTTGTTTCCCCGGGCAGAAGCCTTTGTCAGTACCAGGAGTGTCCTTGTTCCTCAGGGGCAGTCTGCCTGCTGGATTTCCACGAATATCAAGATGCTGCCCAGGGACAAGCTGCCACTTGGGCCAACTCGTGCTGCTTTGAGGGTGCCCACGGAGCTCTGCAAACTGAGACCAGGAACGTAGGGTTGTGGGTTTTGTTTTCCCGGGCAGAAGCCTCTCTCAGTACCAGGTAGGCCCTTGTTCCTTAGGGGCAGGCTGCCTGCTGAATTTCCACGAATATCAAGATGCTGCCCAGGGACAAGCTGCCACCTGTGCCAACTCGGGCTGCTTTGAGAGTGCCCACGGAGCTCTGCAAACTGAGACCATGGTACCTGGGGTGCTGAGTTATGTTTCTCCGGGCAGAAGCATTGTGCAGTGCCAGGTAGGCCCTCGGTCCTTAGGGGCAGGCAGCCTGCAAGTATTTCCACGAATATCAAGATGCTGCCCAGGGACAAGCTGCCACCTGTGCCAACTCACGCTGCTTTGAGAGTGCGCCATGGATGCTCTGCAAACTGAGACCAGAAGTGGGGTGCTGGGTTTTGTTTCCAGGGCAGAAGCCTTTGTCAGTACCAAGTAGGCCCTTGTTCCTTAGGGTCAGCCTGGAAGCAAGATTTTCCCCGAATATCAAAATGCTGCCCAGGGATATTCTGCACCTGTGCCAACTCGGGCTGCTTTGAGAGTGCCCACGGAGTTCTTCAAACTGAGACCAGGAACGTGGGTTTGTCGGTGTTGTTTTCCCGGGCAGAAACATTTGCAGGACCAGGTAGGCCCTCGGCCCTTTGGGGGAGGCTGGCACCAGGATTTCCACGAATATCAAGTTTCCGCCCAGGGACAAGCTGCCACCTTTGCCAACTCACGCTGCTTTGAGAGTGCCCACGGAGTTCTGCAAACTGTGACCAGGACCGTGGGCTGAGTTTTGTTTTCCCGGGCAGAAGTATTTGTCAGTACTAGGTAGGCCCACGGTCTTTCAGGGCCGTCAGCCTGCTGAATTTCCACGAACAGGATGCTGCCCACGGAGGAGCTGCCACCTGTGCCAACTCGGGCGCTTTGAGAGTGCCCATGGTGCTCTGCAAACTGGGACCAGGAAAGTGGTGTTCTGAGTATTGTTTCCTCGGCAGAAGCCTTTGTCAGTGTCAGGTCGGCCCTTGTTCCACAGGGGCAGGCTGCCTGCTGGATTTCCACGCATATCAAGATGCCGCCCAGGCAAGCTGCCACCTGTGCCAACTCGGGCTGCTTTGAGAGTGCCCACGGTGCTCTGCAAACTGAGATGTGGATGGGGTGGTGGATTTTGTTTCCCTGGGCAGAAGCCTTTGTCAGTACCAGGTAGGCCCTTGTTCCTTAGGGGCAGGCTGCCTGCAGGATTTCCACGAATATCAAGATGCTGCCCAGGGACAAGCTGCCACCTGTGCCAACTCGGGCTGCTTTGAGAGTGCCCATGGAGCTCTGCAAACTGAGACCATGAACCTGGGGTGCTGAGTTTTGTTTCTCCGGGCAGAAGCATTTGAAGTGCCAGGTACGCCCTCGGTCCTTAAGGGCAGGCAGCCTGCTGGATTTCCACGAATATCAAGATGCTGCCCAGGGACAAGCTGCCACCTGTGCCAACTCGCGCTGCTTTGAGAGTGCCCATGGTGCTCTGCAAACTGAGACCAGAAACGTGGTGTTCTGAGTTTTGTTTTCCTGGGCAGAAGCCTTTGTCAGTACCAGGTCGGCCCTTGGCCCTTGGGGGCCAGCTGCCTGCAGGATTTCCACGAATATCAAAATGCTGCCCAGGGACAAGCTGCCACTTGTGCCAACTTGGGCTGCTTTGAGAGTGCCCACGGAGCTCTTCAAACTGAGCCAAAGTATGTGGGATTTCGGGTTTTGTTTTCCCGGGCAGAAGCCTTTGTCAGTACGAAGTAGGCCCTCAGCCCTTAGAGGCAGTCTGCCTGCTGGATTTCCACGAATATCAAGATGCCACCCAGGGACAAGCTGCCACCTGTGCCAACTCGGGCTGCTTTGAGAGTGCCCATGGAGCTCTGCAAAGTTAGACCAGGAACTTGCCTTGGTGAGTTTTGTTTCCCCGGGCAGAAGCATTTGCAGTACCAGGCAGGCTCTCGGAACTTCAGGGCCGTCTGCCTGCTGGATTTCCACGAATATCAAGATGCTGCCCAGGGACAAGCTGCCACTTGGGCCAACTCGCGCTGCTTTGGGGGTGCCCACGGAGCTCTGCAAACTGAGACCATAACCTAGGGTTGTGGGTTTTGTTTTCTCGGGCAGAAGCCTCTCTCAGTACCAGGTAGGCCCTTGTTCCTTAGGGGCAGGCTGCCTGCTGAATTTCCACGAATATCAAGATGCTGCCCAGGGACAAGCTGCCACCTGTGCCAGCTCGGGCTGCTTTGAGGGTGCCCACGGAGCTCTAAAAACTGAGACAGGGTACATGGGGTTATGGGTTATGTTTCCCCGGGCAGAAGCCATTGTAAGTACCAGGTAGGCCCTCGGCCCTTAGGGGCAGGCTGGCAGCAAGACTTCCACGAATATCAAGATGCCGCCCAGGGACAAGCTGCCACCTGTGCCAACTCACGCTGCTTTGAGAGTGCCCACGGATCTCTTCAAACTGAGCCAAAGTATGTGGGGTTTCGGGTTTTTTTTTCCCGGGCAGAACCCTTTGTCAGTACCAAGTAGGACCTCGGCCCTTAGAGGCAGTCTGCCTGCTGGATTTCCACGCATATCTAGATGCCGCCCAGGAACAAGCTGCCACCTGTGCCAACTTGGGCTGCTTTGAGAGTACCCATGGTGCTCTACAAACAGAAACCAGGAGCGTGGGATGGTGAGTTTTTTTTTTTCCTCGCAGAAGCCTTTGTCAGTACCAGGTAGGCCCTCGGCCCTTCATGGCTGGCTGCCTGCTGGATTTCCACGAATATCAAGATGCCGCCCAGGGATATTCTGCCACCTGTGCCAACTCGTGCTGCTTTGAGAGTGCCCATGGAGCTCTGCAAACTGAGACCATGAACCTGGGGTGCTGAGTTTTGTTTCTCCGGGCAGAAGCATTTGAAGTGCCAGGTACGCCCTCGGTCCTTAAGGGCAGGCAGCCTGCTGGATTTCCACGAATATCAAGATGCTGCCCAGGGACAAGCTGCCACCTGTGCCAACTCACGCTGCTTTGAGAGTGCCCATGGTGCTCTGCAAACTGAGACCAGAAACGTGGGGTGCTGGGTTTTGTTTTCCAGGGCAGAAGCCTTTGTCAGTACCAAGTAGGCCCTTGTTCCTTAGGGACAGCCTGGAAGCAAGATTTCCCCGAATATCAAAATGCTGCCCAGGGATATTCTGCCACCTGTGCCAACTCGGGCTGCTTTGAGAGTGCCCACGGAGTTCTTCAAACTGAGACCAGGAACGTGGGTTTGTCGGTGTTGTTTTCCCGGGCAGAAACATTTGCAGGACCAGGTAGGCCCTCGGCCCTTTGGGGGAGGCTGGCACCAGGATTTCCACGAAAATCAAGTTTCCGCCCAGGGACAAGCTGCCACCTTTGCCAACTCACGCTGCTTTGAGAGTGCCCACGGAGCTCTGCAAACTGTGACCAGGACCGTGGGGTGCTGAGTTTTGTTTTCCCGGGCAGAAGTATTTGTCAGTACTAGGTAGGCCCACGGTCTTTCAGGGCCGTCAGCCTGCTGAATTTCCACGAATATCAGGATGCTGCCCACGGAGGAGCTGCCACCTGTGCCAACTCGCTGCAGAGTGCTGGTGCTCTGCAAACTGAGACCAGAAACGTGCTTTTTGAGGGCAGAAGCCTTTGTCAGTACCAGGAGTGTCCTTGTTCCTTATGCAGTCTGCATTTCCACGACTGCTGCCCAGGGACAAGCTGCCACCTGTGCCAACACGTGCTTTGAGAGTTCTGGAGCTCTGCAAACTTGTTTCTGAGTATTGTTTTCCCGGTCAGAAGCCTTTGTCAGTGTCAGGTCGGCCCTTGTTCCACAGGGGCAGGCTGCCTGCTGGATTTCCACGCATATCAAGATGCCGCCCAGGGACAAGCTGCCACCTGTGCCAACTCGGGCTGCTTTGAGAGTGCCCACGGTGCTCTGCAAACTGAGATGTGGAACGTGGGGTGGTGGGTTTTGTTTTCCCGGGCAGAAGCCTTTGTCAGTTTCCTTGGCCCTGGGGGCCGGCTGCCTGCAGAAGATGCCGCCCAGGGACAAGCTGCCACCTGTGCCAACTCGCGCTGCTTTGAGAGTGCCCACCTCTGCAAACTGAGATGTGGAACGTGCCCTTTTGTCAGTACCAGGAAGGCCCTTGTTCAGGGGCAGGCTGCCGGCTGGATTTCCACGAATATCAAGATGCTGCCCAGGGACAAGCTGCCACTTGTGCCAACTCGCGCTGCTTTGAGGGTGCCCACGGAGCTCTGCAAAGTGAGACCAGGAAGGTAGGGTTGTGGGTTTTGTTTTCCCGGGCAGAAGCCTTTGTCAGTACCAGGTAGGCCCTTGTTCCTTAGGGGCAGGCTGCCTGCAGGATTTCCACGAATATCAAGATGCTGCCCAGGGACAAGCTGCCACCTGTGCCAACTCGGGCTGCTTTGAGAGTGCCCATGGAGCTCTGCAAACTGAGACCATGAACCTGGGGTGCTGAGTTTTGTTTCTCCGGGCAGAAGCATTTGAAGTGCCAGGTACGCCCTCGGTCCTTAAGGGCAGGCAGCCTGCTGGATTTCCACGAATATCAAGATGCTGCCCAGGGACAAGCTGCCACCTGTGCCAACTCGCGCTGCTTTGAGAGTGCCCATGGAGCTCTGCAAACTGAGACCAGAAACGTGGTGTTCTGAGTTTTGTTTTCCCGGGCAGAAGCCTTTGTCAGTACCAGGTCGGCCCTTGGCCCTTGGGGGCCAGCTGCCTGCAGGATTTCCACGAATATCAAAATGCTGCCCAGGGACAAGCTGCCACTTGTGCCAACTTGGGCTGCTTTGAGAGTGCCCACGGAGCTCTTCAAACTGAGAGAAAGTATGTGGGATTTCGGGTTTTGTTTTCCCGGGCAGAAGCCTTTGTCAGTACGAAGTAGGCCCCCAGCCCTTAGAGGCAGTCTGCCTGCTGGATTTCCACGAATATCAAGATGCCACCCAGGGACAAGCTGCCACCTGTGCCAACTCGGGCTGCTTTGAGAGTGCCCATGGTGCTCTGCAAACTGAGACCAGGAACGTGCCTTGCTGAGTTTTGTTTTCCAGGGCAGAAGCCTTTGTCAGTACCAGGCAGTGCTCTTGGAACTTCATGGGCAGTCTGCCTGCTGGATTTCCACGAATATCAAGATGCTGCCCAGGGACAAGCTGCCACCTGTGCCAACTCGCGCTGCTTTGAGAGTGGCCATGGAGCTCTGCAAACTGAGACCAGGAAAGTAGTGTTGTGAGTATTGTTTTCTCCGGTCAGAAGCCTCTCTCAGTACCAGGTCGGCCCTTGTTCCTTACAGGGGCAGGCTGCCTGCTGGATTTCCATGAATATCAAGATGCCGCCCAGGGACAAGCTGCCACTTGGGCCAACTCGTGCTGCTATGAGAGTGCCCACGGAGCTCTGCAAACTGAGACCAGGAACGTAGGACTGGTGGGTTTTGTTTTCCCGGGCAGAAGCCTCTCTCAGTACCAGGTATGCCTTGGCCCTTGTTCGGCTGCCTGCAGGATTTCCACAAATATCAAGATGCCGCCCAGGCCACCTGTGCCAACTCGCAGAGCTGCCCACGGTGCTCTGCACTGAGATGTGGAACGTCAGAAGCCTTTGTCAGTACCAGGAGGGCTTGCCTCAGGGGCAGGCTGCCGGCTGGAACGCAAGATGCTGCAGGGACAAGCTGCCACTTGTGCCAACTCGGGCTGCTTTGAGAGTGCCCATGGAGCTCTGCAAACTGAGACCAAAGAACCTGTGGGATGCTGAGTTTTGTTTCCCGGGCAGAAGCATTTGTCAGTACCAGGTATGCCCTTGGTCTTTAGAGGGGAGGCAGCCTGCTGGATTTCCATGAATATCAAGATGCTGCCAAGGGACAAGCTGCCACCTGTGCCAACTCGCGCTGCTTTGAGAGTGCCCATGGAGCTCTGCAAAGTGAGACCAGGAACGTGTGCCTTGGTGAGTATTGTTTCCCCGGGCAGAAGCATTTGTCAGTGCCTGGTAGGCCCTCGGAATTTGAGGGCAGACAGCCTGCTGGATTTCCACGAATATCAAGATGCTGCCCAGGGACAAGCTGCCACCTGTGCCAACTCGCGCTGCTTTGAGAGTGCCCACGGAGCTCTGCAAACTGAGACCAGAAACGTGGGGTTGCTGGGTTTTGTTTCCCCTGGCAGAAGCCTTTGTCAGTACCAGGTCGGCCCTTGGCCCTTGGGGGCCGGCTGCCTGCAGGATTTCCACAAATATCAAGATGCCGCCCAGGGACAAGCTGCCACCTGTGCCAACTCGGGCTGCTTTGAGAGTGCCCATGGAGCTCTGCAAACTGAGACAGTGGAACATGGGCTGGTGGGTTTTCTTTCCCCGGGCAGAAGCCTTTGTCAGTACCAGGTAGTGTCCTTGTTCCTCAGGGGCAGGCTGCCAGCTGGATTTCCACGAATATCAAGATGCCGCCCAGGGACAAGCTGCCACTTGGGCCAACTCGCGCTGCTTTGGGAGTGCCCACGGAGCTCTGCAAACTGAGACCATAAGTATGTGGGGTTGTCGGGTTTTTTTTTCTCGGGCAGAAGCCTCTCTCAGTACCAGGTAGGCCCTTGTTCCTTAGGGGCAGGCTGCCTGCTGAATTTCCACGAATATCAAGATGCTGCCCAGGAACCAGCTGCCACTTGTGCCAACTCGTGCTGCTATGAGAGTGCCCACGGAGCTCTACAAACTGAGACCAGGAACGTAGGACTGGTGGGTTTTTTTTTTTCCTCGGCAGAAGCCTCTCTCAGTACCAGGTATGCCCTTGTTCCTTCAGGTGCAGGCTGGCAGCAAGCTTTCCACGAATATCAAGATGCTACCCAGGGATATTCTGCCACCTCTGCCAACTCGTGCTGCTTTGAGAGTGCCCACGGAGCTCTGCAAACTGAGACCATGAACCTGGGGTGCTGAGTTTTGTTTCTCCGGGCAGAAGCATTTGCAGTGCCAGGTACGCCCTCGGTCCTTAAGGGCAGGCAGCCTGCTGTATTTCCACGAATATCAAGATGCTGCCCAGGGACAAGCTGCCACCTGTGCCAACTCACGCTGCTTTGAGAGTGCTTGCTCTGCAAACTGAGACCAGAAACGTGCTGGGTTTTGTTTTCCATTTGTCAGTACCAAGTAGGCTTGTTCCTTAGCAGCCTGGAAGCAAGATGAATATCAAAATGCTGCCCACTGCACCTGTGCCAACTCGGGCTGCTTTGAGAGTGCGTTCTTCAAACTGAGACCAGGAACGTGTTTGTCGGTGTTGTTTTCCCGGGCAGAAACATTTGCAGGACCAGGTAGGCCCTCGGCCCTTTCTGGCACCAGGATTTCCACGGTTTCCGCAGACAAGCTGCCACCTTTGCCAACTCACGCTGCTTTGAGAGTGCCCACGGAGCTCTGCAAACTGTGACCAGGACCGTTGCTGAGTTTTGTTTTCCCTATTTGTCAGTACTAGGTAGGCACGGTCTTTCAGGTCAGCCTGCTGAATTTCCACGAATATCAGATGCTGCCCACGGAGGAGCTGCCACCTGTGCCAACTCGGGCTGCTTTGAGAGTGCATGGTGCTCTGCAAACTGAGAGCCGAAACGTGCTGGGTTTTGTTTTCCCGGTCAGAAGCCTTTGTCAGTGTCAGGTCGGCCCTTGTTCCACAGCAGGCTGCCTGCTGGACCACGAATATCAAGATGCCGCCCAACAAGCTGCCACCTGTGCCAACTCGGGCTGCTTTGAGAGTGCCCATGGAGCTCTGCAAACTGAGACCTGGAACGTTGGTGGGTTTTGTTTTCAGAAGCCTTTGTCAGTACCAGGTCATGCCTTGGCCCTTGGGGGCCGGCTGCCTGCAGGAACAAATATCAAGATGCCGGGGACAAGCTGCCACCTGTGCCAACTCGCGCTGCTGTGAGAGTGTTTTCCCGGGCAGAAGCCTTTGTCAGTACCAGGAAGTAGGCCCTCTGGATTTCCACGCCCTTTGGGCCAACTCGCGCTGCTTTGAGGGTGCCCAGGAGCTCTGCAAACTGAGACAGGATTTGTCCACGAAGGCTGCCTGCATCAAGATGCCCCAGGGACCCAGGGACAAGCTGCCACCTGAACCTGCCAACTCCTGGTACGCTGCTTTGAGAGTGCCCACGGAGCTCTGCAAAACTGTGGTGTTCTGAGACCAGGAGCTGCCTGCAGGATTTCCACGAATATCAAAATGCTGCCCAGGGACAAGCTGCCACTTGTGCCAACTTGGGCTGCTTTGAGTTTTGTTTTCCGGGCAGAAGCCTTTGTCAGTACGAAGTAGGCCCTCAGCAGAGGCAGTCTGCCTGCTGGATTTCCACGAATATCAAGATGCCATGCCACCTGTGCCAACTCGGGCTGCTTTGAGAGTGCCCATGGAGCTCTGCAAAGTTAGACCAGGAACTTGCCTTGGTGAGTTTTGTTTCCCCGGGCAGAAGCATTTGCAGTACCAGGCAGGCTCTCGGAACTTCAGGGCCGTCAGCCTGCTGGATTTCCACGAATATCAAGATGCTGCCCAGGGACAAGCTGCCACCTGTGCCAACTCGGGCTGCTTTGAGAGTGCCCACGGAGCTCTGCAAACTGAGACCAGGAACCTAGGGTTGTGGGTTTTGTTTTCTCGGGCAGAAGCCTCTCTCAGTACCAGGTAGGCCCTTGTTCCTTAGGGGCAGGCTGCCTGCTGAATTTCCACGAATATCAAGATGCTGCCCAGGGACAAGCTGCCACCTGTGCCAGCTCGGGCTGCTTTGAGGGTGCCCACGGAGCTCTAAAAACTGAGACAGGGTACATGGGGTTATGGGTTATGTTTCCCCGGGCAGAAGCCATTGTAAGTACCAGGTAGGCCCTCGGCCCTTAGGGGCAGGCTGGCAGCAAGACTTCCACGAATATCAAGATGCCGCCCAGGGACAAGCTGCCACCTGTGCCAACTCACGCTGCTTTGAGAGTGCCCACGGATCTCTTCAAACTGAGCCAGAAGTATGTGGGGTTTCGGGTTTTTTTTTCCCGGGCAGAACCCTTTGTCAGTACCAAGTAGGACCTCGGCCCTTAGAGGCAGTCTGCCTGCTGGATTTCCACGCATATCTAGATGCCGCCCAGGAACAAGCTGCCACCTGTGCCAACTTGGGCTGCTTTGAGAGTACCCATGGTGCTCTACAAACAGAAACCAGGAGCGTGGGATGGTGAGTTTTTTTTTTTCCTCGGCAGAAGCCTTTGTCAGTACCAGGTAGGCCCTCGGCCCTTCATGGCTGGCTGCCTGCTGGATTTCCACGAATATCAAGATGCCGCCCAGGGATATTCTGCCACCTGTGCCAACTCGGGCTGCTTTGAGAGTGCCCATGGAGCTCTGCAAACTGAGACCATGAACCTGGGGTGCTGAGTTTTGTTTCTCCGGGCAGAAGCATTTGAAGTGCCAGGTACGCCCTCGGTCCTTAAGGGCAGGCAGCCTGCTGGATTTCCACGAATATCAAGATGCTGCCCAGGGACAAGCTGCCACCTGTGCCAACTCACGCTGCTTTGAGAGTGCCCATGGTGCTCTGCAAACTGAGACCAGAAACGTGGGGTGCTGGGTTTTGTTTTCCAGGGCAGAAGCCTTTGTCAGTACCAAGTAGGCCCTTGTTCCTTAGGGACAGCCTGGAAGCAAGATTTCCCCGAATATCAAAATGCTGCCCAGGGATATTCTGCCACCTGTGCCAACTCGGGCTGCTTTGAGAGTGCCCACGGAGTTCTTCAAACTGAGACCAGGAACGTGGGTTTGTCGGTGTTGTTTTCCCGGGCAGAAACATTTGCAGGACCAGGTAGGCCCTCGGCCCTTTGGGGGAGGCTGGCACCAGGATTTCCACGAAAATCAAGTTTCCGCCCAGGGACAAGCTGCCACCTTTGCCAACTCACGCTGCTTTGAGAGTGCCCACGGAGCTCTGCAAACTGTGACCAGGACCGTGGGGTGCTGAGTTTTGTTTTCCCGGGCAGAAGTATTTGTCAGTACTAGGTAGGCCCACGGTCTTTCAGGGCCGTCAGCCTGCTGAATTTCCACGAATATCAGGATGCTGCCCACGGAGGAGCTGCCACCTGTGCCAACTCGGGCTGCTTTGAGTGTGCCCATGGTGCTCTGCAAACTGAGACCAGAAACGTGGGGTGCTGGGTTTTGTTTTCCAGGGCAGAAGCCTTTGTCAGTACCAGGTAGGCCCTTGTTCCTTAGGGGCAGGCTGCCTGCTGGATTTCCACGAATATCAAGATGCTGCCCAGGGACAAGCTGCCACCTGTGCCAACTCGGGCTGCTTTGAGAGTGCCCATGGAGCTCTGCAAACTGAGACCAGGAACGTGGTGTTCTGAGTTTTGTTTTCCCGGGCAGAAGCCTTTGTCAGTACCAGGTCGGCCCTTGGCCCTTGGGGGCCAGCTGCCTGCAGGATTTCCACGAATATCAAGATGCCGCCCAGGGACAAGCTGCCACCTGTGCCAACTCGGGCTGCTTTGAGAGTGCCCATGGAGCTCTGCAAACTGAGACCTGGAACGTATGTGGGATTTCGGGTTTTGTTTTCCCGGGCAGAAGCCTTTGTCAGTACCAGGTAGGCAGGCCTCAGCCCTTGGGGGCAGTCTGCCTGCAGGATTTCCACAAATATCAAGATGCCACCCAGGGACAAGCTGCCACCTGTGCCAACTCGGGCTGCTTTGAGAGTGCCCATGGTGCTCTGCAAACTGAGATGTGGAACGTGGGGTTGGTGGGGGCCAGTTTTGTTTCCCCGGGCAGAAGCCTTTGTCAGTACCAGGAAGGCCCTTGTTCTTCAGGGGCAGTCTGCCTGCTGGATTTCCACGAATATCAAGATGCTGCCCAGGGACAAGCTGCCACTTGTGCCAACTCGCGCTGCTTTGAGGGTGCCCACGGAGCTCTGCAAACTGAGACCAGGAACCTAGGGTTGTGGGTTTTGTTTTCTCGGGCAGAAGCCTCTCTCAGTACCAGGTAGGCCCTTGTTCCTTAGGGGCAGGCTGCCTGCTGGATTTCCATTTCCACGTATATCAAGATGCTGCCCAGGGACAAGCTGCCACCTGTGCCAACTCGTGCTGCTTTGAGAGTGCCCATGGAGCTCTGCAAACTGAGACCATGATATCCTGGGGGGCTGCTGAGTTTTCTACAAACAGTTTCTCCGGGCAGAAGCATTTGAAGTGCCAGGTACACCCTCGGTCCTTAAGGGCAGGCAGCCTGCTGGATTTCCACGAATATCAAGATGCTGCCCAGGGACAAGCTGCCACCTGTGCCAACTCGCGCTGCTTTGAGAGTGCCCATGGTGCTCTGCAAACTGAGACCAGAAACGTGGTGTTCTGAGTTTTGTTTTCCCGGGCAGAAGCCTTTGTCAGTACCAGGTCGGCCCTTGGCCCCCACGGAGCTTTCAAACTGGGCCCTTGGCCCTTCAAAATGGGGGACAGCTGCTGGCCTGCAGAGACTTTCCACGAATATCAAGATGCTGCCCAGGGACAAGCTGCCACCTTGTGCCAACTCACGCTGCTTTGAGAGTGCCCACGGAGCTCTTCAAACTGAGCCAAAGTATGTGGGATTTCGGGTTTTGTTTTCCCGGGCAGAAGCCTTTGTCAGTACGAAGTAGGCCCTCAGCCCTTAGAGGCAGTCTGCCTGCTGGATTTCCACGAATATCAAGATGCCACCCAGGGACAAGCTGCCACCTGTGCCAACTCGGGCTGCTTTGAGAGTGCCCATGGAGCTCTGCAAAGTTAGACCAGGAACTTGCCTTGGTGAGTTTTGTTTCCCCGGGCAGAAGCATTTGCAGTACCAGGCAGGCTCTCGGAACTTCAGGGCCGTCTGCCTGCTGGATTTCCACGAATATCAAGATGCTGCCCAGGGACAAGCTGCCACTTGGGCCAACTCGTGCTGCTTTGGGGGTGCCCACGGAGCTCTGCAAACTGAGACCATAACCTAGGGTTGTGGGTTTTGTTTTCTCGGGCAGAAGCCTCTCTCAGTACCAGGTAGGCCCTTGTTCCTTAGGGGCAGGCTGCCTGCTGAATTTCCACGAATATCAAGATGCTGCCCAGGGACAAGCTGCCACCTGTGCCAGCTCGGGCTGCTTTGAGGGTGCCCACGGAGCTCTAAAAACTGAGACAGGGTACATGGGGTTATGGGTTATGTTTCCCCGGGCAGAAGCCATTGTAAGTACCAGGTAGGCCCTCGGCCCTTAGGGGCAGGCTGGCAGCAAGACTTCCACGAATATCAAGATGCCGCCCAGGGACAAGCTGCCACCTGTGCCAACTCACGCTGCTTTGAGAGTGCCCACGGATCTCTTCAAACTGAGCCAAAGTATGTGGGGTTTCGGGTTTTTTTTTCCCGGGCAGAACCCTTTGTCAGTACCAAGTAGGACCTCGGCCCTTAGAGGCAGTCTGCCTGCTGGATTTCCACGCATATCTAGATGCCGCCCAGGAACAAGCTGCCACCTGTGCCAACTTGGGCTGCTTTGAGAGTACCCATGGTGCTCTACAAACAGAAACCAGGAGCGTGGGATGGTGAGTTTTTTTTTTTCCTCGGCAGAAGCCTTTGTCAGTACCAGGTAGGCCCTCGGCCCTTCATGGCTGGCTGCCTGCTGGATTTCCACGAATATCAAGATGCCGCCCAAGGATATTCTGCCACCTGTGCCAACTCGGGCTGCTTTGAGAGTGCCCATGGAGCTCTGCAAACTGAGACCATGAACCTGGGGTGCTGAGTTTTGTTTCTCCGGGCAGAAGCATTTGAAGTGCCAGGTACGCCCTCGGTCCTTAAGGGCAGGCAGCCTGCTGGATTTCCACGAATATCAAGATGCTGCCCAGGGACAAGCTGCCACCTGTGCCAACTCGCGCTGCTTTGAGAGTGCCCATGGTGCTCTGCAAACTGAGACCAGAAACGTGGTGTTCTGAGTTTTGTTTTCCTGGGCAGAAGCCTTTGTCAGTACCAGGTCGGCCCTTGGCCCTTGGGGGCCAGCTGCCTGCAGGATTTCCACGAATATCAAAATGCTGCCCAGGGACAAGCTGCCACTTGTGCCAACTTGGGCTGCTTTGAGAGTGCCCACGGAGCTCTTCAAACTGAGCCAAAGTATGTGGGATTTCGGGTTTTGTTTTCCCGGGCAGAAGCCTTTGTCAGTACGAAGTAGGCCCCCAGCCCTTAGAGGCAGTCTGCCTGCTGGATTTCCACGAATATCAAGATGCCACCCAGGGACAAGCTGCCACCTGTGCCAACTCGGGCTGCTTTGAGAGTGCCCATGGAGCTCTGCAAAGTTAGACCAGGAACTTGCCTTGGTGAGTTTTGTTTCCCCGGGCAGAAGCATTTGCAGTACCAGGCAGGCTCTCGGAACTTCAGGGCCGTCTGCCTGCTGGATTTCCACGAATATCAAGATGCTGCCCAGGGACAAGCTGCCACTTGGGCCAACTCGCGCTGCTTTGGGGGTGCCCACGGAGCTCTGCAAACTGAGACCATAACCTAGGGTTGTGGGTTTTGTTTTCTCGGGCAGAAGCCTCTCTCAGTACCAGGTAGGCCCTTGTTCCTTAGGGGCAGGCTGCCTGCTGAATTTCCACGAATATCAAGATGCTGCCCAGGGACAAGCTGCCACCTGTGCCAGCTCGGGCTGCTTTGAGGGTGCCCACGGAGCTCTAAAAACTGAGACAGGGTACATGGGGTTATGGGTTATGTTTCCCCGGGCAGAAGCCATTGTAAGTACCAGGTAGGCCCTCGGCCCTTAGGGGCAGGCTGGCAGCAAGACTTCCACGAATATCAAGATGCCGCCCAGGGACAAGCTGCCACCTGTGCCAACTCACGCTGCTTTGAGAGTGCCCACGGATCTCTTCAAACTGAGCCAAAGTATGTGGGGTTTCGGGTTTTTTTTTCCCGGGCAGAACCCTTTGTCAGTACCAAGTAGGACCTCGGCCCTTAGAGGCAGTCTGCCTGCTGGATTTCCACGCATATCTAGATGCCGCCCAGGAACAAGCTGCCACCTGTGCCAACTTGGGCTGCTTTGAGAGTACCCATGGTGCTCTACAAACAGAAACCAGGAGCGTGGGATGGTGAGTTTTTTTTTTTCCTCGGCAGAAGCCTTTGTCAGTACCAGGTAGGCCCTCGGCCCTTCATGGCTGGCTGCCTGCTGGATTTCCACGAATATCAAGATGCCGCCCAGGGATATTCTGCCACCTGTGCCAACTCGTGCTGCTTTGAGAGTGCCCATGGAGCTCTGCAAACTGAGACCATGAACCTGGGGTGCTGAGTTTTGTTTCTCCGGGCAGAAGCATTTGAAGTGCCAGGTACGCCCTCGGTCCTTAAGGGCAGGCAGCCTGCTGGATTTCCACGAATATCAAGATGCTGCCCAGGGACAAGCTGCCACCTGTGCCAACTCACGCTGCTTTGAGAGTGCCCATGGTGCTCTGCAAACTGAGACCAGAAACGTGGGGTGCTGGGTTTTGTTTTCCAGGGCAGAAGCCTTTGTCAGTACCAAGTAGGCCCTTGTTCCTTAGGGACAGCCTGGAAGCAAGATTTCCCCGAATATCAAAATGCTGCCCAGGGATATTCTGCCACCTGTGCCAACTCGGGCTGCTTTGAGAGTGCCCACGGAGTTCTTCAAACTGAGACCAGGAACGTGGGTTTGTCGGTGTTGTTTTCCCGGGCAGAAACATTTGCAGGACCAGGTAGGCCCTCGGCCCTTTGGGGGAGGCTGGCACCAGGATTTCCACGAAAATCAAGTTTCCGCCCAGGGAAGAGCTGCCACCTTTGCCAACTCACGCTGCTTTGAGAGTGCCCACGGAGCTCTGCAAACTGTGACCAGGACCGTGGGGTGCTGAGTTTTGTTTTCCCGGGCAGAAGTATTTGTCAGTACTAGGTAGGCCCACGGTCTTTCAGGGCCGTCAGCCTGCTGAATTTCCACGAATATCAGGATGCTGCCCACGGAGGAGCTGCCACCTGTGCCAACTCGGGCTGCTTTGAGAGTGCCCATGGTGCTCTGCAAACTGAGACCAGAAACGTGGGGTGCTGGGTTTTGTTTTCCCGGTCAGAAGCCTTTGTCAGTGTCAGGTCGGCCCTTGTTCCACAGGGGCAGGCTGCCTGCTGGATTTCCACGAATATCAAGATGCCGCCCAGGGACAAGCTGCCACCTGTGCCAACTCGGGCTGCTTTGAGAGTGCCCATGGAGCTCTGCAAACTGAGACCTGGAACGTGGGGTGGTGGGTTTTGTTTTCCCGGGCAGAAGCCTTTGTCAGTACCAGGTCATGCCTTGGCCCTTGGGGGCCGGCTGCCTGCAGGATTTCCACAAATATCAAGATGCCGCCCAGGGACAAGCTGCCACCTGTGCCAACTCGCGCTGCTTTGAGAGTGCCCACGGTGCTCTGCAAACTGAGATGTGGAACGTGGGGTGGTGGATTTTGTTTCCCTGGGCAGAAGCCTTTGTCAGTACCAGGAAGGCCCTTGTTCCTCAGGGGCAGGCTGCCGGCTGGATTTCCACGAATATCAAGATGCTGCCCAGGGACAAGCTGCCACTTGGGCCAACTCGCGCTGCTTTGAGGGTGCCCACGGAGCTCTGCAAACTGAGACCAGGAAGGTAGGGTTGTGGGTTTTGTTTTCCCGGGCAGAAGCCTTTGTCAGTACCAGGTAGGCCCTTGTTCCTTAGGGGCAGGCTGCCTGCAGGATTTCCACGAATATCAAGATGCTGCCCAGGGACAAGCTGCCACCTGTGCCAACTCGTGCTGCTTTGAGAGTGCCCATGGAGCTCTGCAAACTGAGACCATGAACCTGGGGTGCTGAGTTTTGTTTCTCCGGGCAGAAGCATTTGAAGTGCCTGGTACGCCCTCGGTCCTTAAGGGCAGGCAGCCTGCTGGATTTCCACGAATATCAAGATGCTGCCCAGGGACAAGCTGCCACCTGTGCCAACTCGCGCTGCTTTGAGAGTGCCCATGGTGCTCTGCAAACTGAGACCAGAAACGTGGTGTTCTGAGTTTTGTTTTCCCGGGCAGAAGCCTTTGTCAGTACCAGGTCGGCCCTTGGCCCTTGGGGGCCAGCTGCCTGCAGGATTTCCACGAATATCAAAATGCTGCCCAGGGACAAGCTGCCACTTGTGCCAACTTGGGCTGCTTTGAGAGTGCCCACGGAGCTCTTCAAACTGAGCCAAAGTATGTGGGATTTCGGGTTTTGTTTTCCTGGGCAGAAGCCTTTGTCAGTACGAAGTAGGCCCTCAGCCCTTAGAGGCAGTCTGCCTGCTGGATTTCCACGAATATCAAGATGCCACCCAGGGACAAGCTGCCACCTGTGCCAACTCGGGCTGCTTTGAGAGTGCCCATGGAGCTCTGCAAAGTTAGACCAGGAACTTGCCTTGGTGAGTTTTGTTTCCCCGGGCAGAAGCATTTGCAGTACCAGGCAGGCTCTCGGAACTTCAGGGCCGTCTGCCTGCTGGATTTCCACGAATATCAAGATGCTGCCCAGGGACAAGCTGCCACTTGGGCCAACTCGTGCTGCTTTGGGGGTGCCCACGGAGCTCTGCAAACTGAGACCATAACCTAGGGTTGTGGGTTTTGTTTTCTCGGGCAGAAGCCTCTCTCAGTACCAGGTAGGCCCTTGTTCCTTAGGGGCAGGCTGCCTGCTGAATTTCCACGAATATCAAGATGCTGCCCAGGGACAAGCTGCCACCTGTGCCAGCTCGGGCTGCTTTGAGGGTGCCCACGGAGCTCTAAAAACTGAGACAGGGTACATGGGGTTATGGGTTATGTTTCCCCGGGCAGAAGCCATTGTAAGTACCAGGTAGGCCCTCGGCCCTTAGGGGCAGGCTGGCAGCAAGACTTCCACGAATATCAAGATGCCGCCCAGGGACAAGCTGCCACCTGTGCCAACTCACGCTGCTTTGAGAGTGCCCACGGATCTCTTCAAACTGAGCCAAAGTATGTGGGGTTTCGGGTTTTTTTTTCCCGGGCAGAACCCTTTGTCAGTACCAAGTAGGACCTCGGCCCTTAGAGGCAGTCTGCCTGCTGGATTGCCACGCATATCTAGATGCCGCCCAGGAACAAGCTGCCACCTGTGCCAACTTGGGCTGCTTTGAGAGTACCCATGGTGCTCTACAAACAGAAACCAGGAGCGTGGGATGGTGAGTTTTTTTTTTTCCTCGGCAGAAGCCTTTGTCAGTACCAGGTAGGCCCTCGGCCCTTCATGGCTGGCTGCCTGCTGGATTTCCACGAATATCAAGATGCCGCCCAAGGATATTCTGCCACCTGTGCCAACTCGGGCTGCTTTGAGAGTGCCCATGGAGCTCTGCAAACTGAGACCATGAACCTGGGGTGCTGAGTTTTGTTTCTCCGGGCAGAAGCATTTGAAGTGCCAGGTACGCCCTCGGTCCTTAAGGGCAGGCAGCCTGCTGGATTTCCACGAATATCAAGATGCTGCCCAGGGACAAGCTGCCACCTGTGCCAACTCGCGCTGCTTTGAGAGTGCCCATGGTGCTCTGCAAACTGAGACCAGAAACGTGGTGTTCTGAGTTTTGTTTTCCTGGGCAGAAGCCTTTGTCAGTACCAGGTCGGCCCTTGGCCCTTGGGGGCCAGCTGCCTGCAGGATTTCCACGAATATCAAAATGCTGCCCAGGGAAAAGCTGCCACCTGTGCCAACTTGGGCTGCTTTGAGAGTGCCCACGGAGCTCTTCAAACTGAGCCAAAGTATGTGGGATTTCGGGTTTTGTTTTCCCGGGCAGAAGCCTTTGTCAGTACGAAGTAGGCCCCCAGCCCTTAGAGGCAGTCTGCCTGCTGGATTTCCACGAATATCAAGATGCCACCCAGGGACAAGCTGCCACCTGTGCCAACTCGGGCTGCTTTGAGAGTGCCCATGGAGCTCTGCAAAGTTAGACCAGGAACTTGCCTTGGTGAGTTTTGTTTCCCCGGGCAGAAGCATTTGCAGTACCAGGCAGGCTCTCGGAACTTCAGGGCCGTCTGCCTGCTGGATTTCCACGAATATCAAGATGCTGCCCAGGGACAAGCTGCCACTTGGGCCAACTCGCGCTGCTTTGGGGGTGCCCACGGAGCTCTGCAAACTGAGACCATAACCTAGGGTTGTGGGTTTTGTTTTCTCGGGCAGAAGCCTCTCTCAGTACCAGGTAGGCCCTTGTTCCTTAGGGGCAGGCTGCCTGCTGAATTTCCACGAATATCAAGATGCTGCCCAGGGACAAGCTGCCACCTGTGCCAGCTCGGGCTGCTTTGAGGGTGCCCACGGAGCTCTAAAAACTGAGACAGGGTACATGGGGTTATGGGTTATGTTTCCCCGGGCAGAAGCCATTGTAAGTACCAGGTAGGCCCTCGGCCCTTAGGGGCAGGCTGGCAGCAAGACTTCCACGAATATCAAGATGCCGCCCAGGGACAAGCTGCCACCTGTGCCAACTCACGCTGCTTTGAGAGTGCCCACGGATCTCTTCAAACTGAGCCAAAGTATGTGGGGTTTCGGGTTTTTTTTTTCCCGGGCAGAACCCTTTGTCAGTACCAAGTAGGACCTCGGCCCTTAGAGGCAGTCTGCCTGCTGGATTTCCACGCATATCTAGATGCCGCCCAGGAACAAGCTGCCACCTGTGCCAACTTGGGCTGCTTTGAGAGTACCCATGGTGCTCTACAAACAGAAACCAGGAGCGTGGGATGGTGAGTTTTTTTTTTTCCTCGGCAGAAGCCTTTGTCAGTACCAGGTAGGCCCTCGGCCCTTCATGGCTGGCTGCCTGCTGGATTTCCACGAATATCAAGATGCCGCCCAGGGATATTCTGCCACCTGTGCCAACTCGTGCTGCTTTGAGAGTGCCCATGGAGCTCTGCAAACTGAGACCATGAACCTGGGGTGCTGAGTTTTGTTTCTCCGGGCAGAAGCATTTGAAGTGCCAGGTACGCCCTCGGTCCTTAAGGGCAGGCAGCCTGCTGGATTTCCACGAATATCAAGATGCTGCCCAGGGACAAGCTGCCACCTGTGCCAACTCACGCTGCTTTGAGAGTGCCCATGGTGCTCTGCAAACTGAGACCAGAAACGTGGGGTGCTGGGTTTTGTTTTCCAGGGCAGAAGCCTTTGTCAGTACCAAGTAGGCCCTTGTTCCTTAGGGACAGCCTGGAAGCAAGATTTCCCCGAATATCAAAATGCTGCCCAGGGATATTCTGCCACCTGTGCCAACTCGGGCTGCTTTGAGAGTGCCCACGGAGTTCTTCAAACTGAGACCAGGAACGTGGGTTTGTCGGTGTTGTTTTCCCGGGCAGAAACATTTGCAGGACCAGGTAGGCCCTCGGCCCTTTGGGGGAGGCTGGCACCAGGATTTCCACGAAAATCAAGTTTCCGCCCAGGGACAAGCTGCCACCTTTGCCAACTCACGCTGCTTTGAGAGTGCCCACGGAGCTCTGCAAACTGTGACCAGGACCGTGGGGTGCTGAGTTTTGTTTTCCCGGGCAGAAGTATTTGTCAGTACTAGGTAGGCCCACGGTCTTTCAGGGCCGTCAGCCTGCTGAATTTCCACGAATATCAGGATGCTGCCCACGGAGGAGCTGCCACCTGTGCCAACTCGGGCTGCTTTGAGAGTGCCCATGGTGCTCTGCAAACTGAGACCAGAAACGTGGGGTGCTGGGTTTTGTTTTCCAGGGCAGAAGCCTTTGTCAGTACCAGGAGTGTCCTTGTTCCTTATGGGCAGTCTGCCTGCTGGATTTCCACGAATATCAAGATGCTGCCCAGGGACAAGCTGCCACCTGTGCCAACACGGGCTGCTTTGAGAGTGCCCATGGAGCTCTGCAAACTGGGACCAGGAAAGTGGTGTTCTGAGTATTGTTTTCCCGGTCAGAAGCCTTTGTCAGTGTCAGGTCGGCCCTTGTTCCACAGGGGCAGGCTGCCTGCTGGATTTCCACGAATATCAAGATGCCGCCCAGGGACAAGCTGCCACCTGTGCCAACTCGGGCTGCTTTGAGAGTGCCCATGGAGCTCTGCAAACTGAGACCTGGAACGTGGGGTGGTGGGTTTTGTTTTCCCGGGCAGAAGCCTTTGTCAGTACCAGGTCATGCCTTGGCCCTTGGGGGCCGGCTGCCTGCAGGATTTCCACAAATATCAAGATGCCGCCCAGGGACAAGCTGCCACCTGTGCCAACTCGCGCTGCTTTGAGAGTGCCCACGGTGCTCTGCAAACTGAGATGTGGAACGTGGGGTGGTGGATTTTGTTTCCCTGGGCAGAAGCCTTTGTCAGTACCAGGAAGGCCCTTGTTCCTCAGGGGCAGGCTGCCGGCTGGATTTCCACGAATATCAAGATGCTGCCCAGGGACAAGCTGCCACTTGGGCCAACTCGCGCTGCTTTGAGGGTGCCCACGGAGCTCTGCAAACTGAGACCAGGAAGGTAGGGTTGTGGGTTTTGTTTTCCCGGGCAGAAGCCTTTGTCAGTACCAGGTAGGCCCTTGTTCCTTAGGGGCAGGCTGCCTGCAGGATTTCCACGAATATCAAGATGCTGCCCAGGGACAAGCTGCCACCTGTGCCAACTCGTGCTGCTTTGAGAGTGCCCATGGAGCTCTGCAAACTGAGACCATGAACCTGGGGTGCTGAGTTTTGTTTCTCCGGGCAGAAGCATTTGAAGTGCCTGGTACGCCCTCGGTCCTTAAGGGCAGGCAGCCTGCTGTATTTCCACGAATATCAAGATGCTGCCCAGGGACAAGCTGCCACCTGTGCCAACTCGCGCTGCTTTGAGAGTGCCCATGGTGCTCTGCAAACTGAGACCAGAAACGTGGTGTTCTGAGTTTTGTTTTCCCGGGCAGAAGCCTTTGTCAGTACCAGGTCGGCCCTTGGCCCTTGGGGGCCAGCTGCCTGCAGGATTTCCACGAATATCAAAATGCTGCCCAGGGACAAGCTGCCACTTGTGCCAACTTGGGCTGCTTTGAGAGTGCCCACGGAGCTCTTCAAACTGAGCCAAAGTATGTGGGATTTCGGGTTTTGTTTTCCTGGGCAGAAGCCTTTGTCAGTACGAAGTAGGCCCTCAGCCCTTAGAGGCAGTCTGCCTGCTGGATTTCCACGAATATCAAGATGCCACCCAGGGACAAGCTGCCACCTGTGCCAACTCGGGCTGCTTTGAGAGTGCCCATGGAGCTCTGCAAAGTTAGACCAGGAACTTGCCTTGGTGAGTTTTGTTTCCCCGGGCAGAAGCATTTGCAGTACCAGGCAGGCTCTCGGAACTTCAGGGCCGTCTGCCTGCTGGATTTCCACGAATATCAAGATGCTGCCCAGGGACAAGCTGCCACTTGGGCCAACTCGTGCTGCTTTGGGGGTGCCCACGGAGCTCTGCAAACTGAGACCATAACCTAGGGTTGTGGGTTTTGTTTTCTCGGGCAGAAGCCTCTCTCAGTACCAGGTAGGCCCTTGTTCCTTAGGGGCAGGCTGCCTGCTGAATTTCCACGAATATCAAGATGCTGCCCAGGGACAAGCTGCCACCTGTGCCAGCTCGGGCTGCTTTGAGGGTGCCCACGGAGCTCTAAAAACTGAGACAGGGTACATGGGGTTATGGGTTATGTTTCCCCGGGCAGAAGCCATTGTAAGTACCAGGTAGGCCCTCGGCCCTTAGGGGCAGGCTGGCAGCAAGACTTCCACGAATATCAAGATGCCGCCCAGGGACAAGCTGCCACCTGTGCCAACTCACGCTGCTTTGAGAGTGCCCACGGATCTCTTCAAACTGAGCCAAAGTATGTGGGGTTTCGGGTTTTTTTTTCCCGGGCAGAACCCTTTGTCAGTACCAAGTAGGACCTCGGCCCTTAGAGGCAGTCTGCCTGCTGGATTTCCACGCATATCTAGATGCCGCCCAGGAACAAGCTGCCACCTGTGCCAACTTGGGCTGCTTTGAGAGTACCCATGGTGCTCTACAAACAGAAACCAGGAGCGTGGGATGGTGAGTTTTTTTTTTTCCTCGGCAGAAGCCTTTGTCAGTACCAGGTAGGCCCTCGGCCCTTCATGGCTGGCTGCCTGCTGGATTTCCATGAATATCAAGATGCCGCCCAAGGATATTCTGCCACCTGTGCCAACTCGGGCTGCTTTGAGAGTGCCCATGGAGCTCTGCAAACTGAGACCATGAACCTGGGGTGCTGAGTTTTGTTTCTCCGGGCAGAAGCATTTGAAGTGCCAGGTACGCCCTCGGTCCTTAAGGGCAGGCAGCCTGCTGGATTTCCACGAATATCAAGATGCTGCCCAGGGACAAGCTGCCACCTGTGCCAACTCGCGCTGCTTTGAGAGTGCCCATGGTGCTCTGCAAACTGAGACCAGAAACGTGGTGTTCTGAGTTTTGTTTTCCCGGGCAGAAGCCTTTGTCAGTACCAGGTCGGCCCTTGGCCCTTGGGGGCCAGCTGCCTGCAGGATTTCCACGAATATCAAAATGCTGCCCAGGGACAAGCTGCCACTTGTGCCAACTTGGGCTGCTTTGAGAGTGCCCACGGAGCTCTTCAAACTGAGCCAAAGTATGTGGGATTTCGGGTTTTGTTTTCCCGGGCAGAAGCCTTTGTCAGTACGAAGTAGGCCCCCAGCCCTTAGAGGCAGTCTGCCTGCTGGATTTCCACGAATATCAAGATGCCACCCAGGGACAAGCTGCCACCTGTGCCAACTCGGGCTGCTTTGAGAGTGCCCATGGATCTCTGCAAACCGAGACCAGGAACGTGGGCTGGTGAGTCTTGATTTCCTGGGCAGAAGCCTTTGTCAGTACCAGGTAGGACCTCTGTCCTTAAAGGGCAGGCAGCCTGCTGGATTTCCATGAATATCAAGATGCCGCCCAGGGACAAGCTGCCACCTGTGCCAACTCGGGCTGCTTTGAGAATGTCCATGGAGCTCTGCAAACTGAGACCAGGAATGTGGGGTTATGGGTTTTCTTTCCCCAGGCAGAACCATTTCTCATTACCAGGTAGGCCCTCGCCCCTTCGCGGCCGGCTGGCTGGCAGCAGGATGTCCACGAATATCAAGGTGCCGCCAAGAGACCAGCTGCAACCTGTGCCAACTCGGGCTGCTTGGAGAGTGCCCATGGAGCTCTGGAAACTGAGACCAGGAACGTGGGATTGTGGATTTTGTTTCCCCGGTCAGAATCCTTTGTCAGTACCAGGTAGGGCCTCGGCTCTTTGGGGCCGGCAGCCTTCTGGATTTCCATGAATGTCAAGGTGCCGCCCAGGGACAAGATGCCACCTGTGCCAACTCAGGCTGCTTTGAGAGCGCCCATGGAGCTCTGCAAACTGAGACCCGGAACGTGGGCTGGTGGGTTTTGTTTCACCGGGCAGAAGCCATTGTCAGTATTAGGTAGGCCACTGTTTCTTAGGGTTAGGCCGCTTGCTGGATTTCCACGAATATCAAGGTGCCGCCCAGGGACAAGATGCCACCTGTGCCAACTCGGGCTGCTTTGAGAGTGCCCATGGATCTCTGCAAACCGAGACCAGGAACGTGGGCTGGTGGGTTTTGTTTCCCCGGGCAGAAGCCTTTGTCAATACCAGGTAGGCCCTCGGCCCTTAGGGGCAGGCTGGCAGCAGGATTTCTGCGAATTTCAAGATGCCGCCAAGGGACAGGTTGCCACCTCTGCCAACTCGTGCTGCTTTGAGAGTGCCCATGGAGCTCTGCAAACTGAGACCAGGAACATGGGATTGTGAGTTTTGTTTTCCGAAGCAGAAGCCTTTATCTGGGCCAGGTAGGCCCTCGGCCCTTTGGGGCAGGCTGGCAGCTGGATTTCCGCGAATCTGAAGATGCCGCCCAGGGACAAGCTGCCACCTGTGCCAACTCGCGCTGCTTTGAGAGTGTCCATGGAGCTCTGAAAACTGAGACCAGGAACGTGAGCTGGTGGGTTTTGTTTTCGCGGGCAGAAGCCTCTGTCAGTACCAGGTAGGCCCTCGGCCTTAAGCGGCCGGTTGCAGGCTGGATTTCGACGAATTTAAAAATGCCGCCCAGGGACAAGCTGCCACCTGTGGCAGCTCGGGCTGCTTGGAGTGTGCCCATGGAGCTCTGCAAACTGAGACCAGGAACGTGGGCTGGTGGCTTTTCTTTCCCCATGCAGAAGCCTTTGTCACTACCATGTAGGGTCTTGTTCCTCAGGGGCAGCCAGCCTGCTGGATTTCCACGAATATCAAGATGCCTCCGAGGGACAAACTGCCACCTGTGCCACCTCGGGCTGCTTTGAGAGTGCCCATGGAGCTCTGAAAACTGAGACCAGGAACGTGGGGTGCTGAGTCTTGCTTTCGAGGGCAGAAGCCTTTTTCAGTACCAGGTAGGCCCTCGCATCTTCGTGGACTGCTGCCTGCTTCATTTCCGCGAATCTGAAGATGCCGCCCAGGGACAAGCTGCCACCTGTTCCAACTGGGGCTTCTTTGAGAGTGCCCATGGAGCTCTGCAAACTGAGACCAGGAACGTGGGGGGGTGAGTTTTGTTTTCCCGGGCAGAAGAATTTGGAGTAGCACGTAGGCCCTTGGTCCTGAGGGGCAGGCTCTTTGCTGGATTTCCACGAATATCAAGGTGCCGCCCCGGGATAAGCTGCCACCTGTGCCAACTCGGGCTGCTTTGAGAGTGCCCATGGAGCTCTGGAAACTGAGACCAGGAACGTGGGTTTGTGGATTTTGTTTCCCCGGTCAGAAGCCTTTGTCAGTACCAGGTAGGGCTTCGGCTCTTTGGGGCCGGCAGCCTTCTGGATTTCCATGAATGTCAAGGTGCCGCCCAGGGACAAGATGCCACCTGTGCCAACTCAGGCTGCTTTGAGAGTGCCCATGGAGCTCTGCAAGCTGAGACCAGGAACGTGGGCTGGTGGGTTTTGTTTCCCCAGGCAGAAGCCTCTGTCAGTACCAGGTAGGCCCTTGGCCCTAAGCGGCCGGTTGCAGGCTGGATTTCGACGAATATCCAGATGCCGCCCAGGGTCAAGCAGCCACCTGTGCCAACTCGGGCTGCTTGGAGAGTGCCCATGGAGCTCTGCAAACTGAGACCCGGAACGTGGGCTGGTGGGTTTTGTTTCACCGGGCAGAAGCCATTGTCAGTACTAGGTAACCCACTGTTTCTTACGGTTAGGCCGCTTGCTGGATTTCCACGAATATCAAGCTGCCGCCCAGGGACAAGATGCCACCTGTGCCAACTCAGGCTGCTTTGAGAGTGCCCATGGATCTCTGCAAACTGAGACCAGGAACGTGGGCTGGTGGGTTTTGTTTCCCCGGGCAGAAGCCTTTGTCAATACCAGGTAGGCCCTCGGCCGTTAGGGGCAGTCTGGCAGCAGGATTTCTGCGAATATCAAGATGCCGCCCAGGGACAGGTTGCCACCTCTGCCAACTCGTGCTGCTTTGAGAGTGCCCATGGAGCTCTGCAAACTGAGACCAGGAACATGGGATTGTGAGTTTTGTTTTCCGAAGCAGAAGCCTTTATCTGGGCCAGGTAGGCCCTCGGCCCTTTGGGGCAGGCTGGCAGCTGGATTTCCGCGAATCTGAAGATGCCGCCCAGGGACAAGCTGTCACCTGTGCCAACTCGCGCTGCTTTGAGAATGTCCATGGAGCTCTGAAAACTGAGACCAGGAACGTGAGCTGGTGGGTTTTGTTTTCGCGGGCAGAAGCCTCTGTCAGTACCAGGTAGGCCCTCGGCCTTAAGCGGCCGGTTGCAGGCTGGATTTCGACGAATTTAAAAATGCCGCCCAGGGACAAGCTGCCACCTGTGGCAGCTCGGGCTGCTTGGAGAGTGCCCATGGAGCTCTGCAAACTGAGACCAGGAACGTGGGGTGCTGGGTCTTGCTTTCGAGGGCAGAAGCCTTTTTCAGTACCAGGTAGGCCCTCGCGTCTTCGTGGACTGCTGCCTGCTTTATTTCCGCGAATCTGAAGATGCCGCCCAGGGACAAGCTGCCACCTGTTCCAACTGGGGCTTCTTTGAGAGTGCCCATGGAGCTCTGCAAACTGAGACCAGGAACGTGGGGGGGTGAGTTTTGTTTTCCCGGGCAGAAGAATTTGGAGTACCACGTAGGCCCTTGGTCCTGAGGGGCAGGCTCTTTGCTGGATTTCCACAAATATCAAGGTGCCGCCCCAGGATAAGCTGCCACCTGTGCCAACTCGGGCTGCTTTGAGAGTGCCCATGGAGCTCTGGAAACTGAGACCAGGAACGTGGGTTTGTGGATTTTGTTTCCCCGGTCAGAAGCCTTTGTCAGTACCAGGTAGGGCCTCGGCTCTTTGGGGCCGGCAGCCTTCTGGATTTCCATGAATGTCAAGGTGCCGCCCAGGGACAAGATGCCACCTGTGCCAACTCAGGCTGCTTTGAGAGTGCCCATGGATCTCTTCAAACTGAGACCAGGAACGTGGGCTGGTGGGTTTTGTTTCCCCGGGCAGAAGCCTCTTTCAGCACCAGGTAGGACGTTGGCCCTAAGCGGCCGGTTGCAGGCTGGATTTCGACGAATATCCAGATGCCGCCCAGGGACAAGATGCAACCTGTGGCAGCTCGGGCTGCTTGGAGAGTGCCCATGGAGATCTGCAAACTGAGACCAGGAACGTGGGCTGGTGGGTTTTCTTTCCCCATGCAGAAGCCTTTGTCTGTATCAGGTAGGCCCTTGTTCCTCAGGCGCAGGCAGCCTTCTGGATTTCCACAAATATCAAGATGCATCAGAGGGACAAGCTGCCACCTCTGCCTACTCGGGCTGCTTTGAGAGTGCCCTTGGAGCTCTGCAAATTGAGACCAGGAATGTGGGGGGGTTAGTTTTGTTTTCCGGGGCAGGAGCCTTTGTCAGTACCAGATAGGCCCATATTCCATAGGTGTAGGTTGCCTTCTGGATTTCCACGAATATCAAGATGCCGCCCAGGGACAAACTGCCACCTGTTGCAACTCGTGCTGCTTTGAGATTGCCCATGGAGCTCTGCAAACTGAGACCAGGAATGTGGGCTTGTGGGTTTTGTTTCCCCGGGCAGAAGCCTTTGTCAGTACCCAGTAGGCCCTCGGCCCTTTGGGACCGGCAGCCTGCAGGATTTCCACGAATATCAAGATGCCGGCCAGGGATAAGCTGCCGGCAGTGACAACTCTGGCTGCTATGGGAGGGCCCATGGTGCTCTGTAAACTGAGTCAGGAACGTGGGGTGGTGGCTTTTCTTTCCCCAGGCAGAAGCATTTGCAGTACCAGGTAGGCCCTGGTTCTTCAGAGGCCATCTGCCTGCTGTATTTCCGCGAATAAGAGGATGCTGCCCAGGGACAAGCTGCCACCTGTGCCAAGTCGGGCTGCTTCGAGAGTGCCCATGGAGCTCTGCAAACTGAGACCAGGAACGTGGGTTGTGGGTTTTGTTTCCGCGGGCAGAAGCCTTTGTCCATACAAGGTCGGCCCTCAGCCGTCGGGCCGGCTGCCTGCTCGATATCCATGAATAACAAGATGCCGCCCAGGGACAAGCTGCCACCTGTACCAACTCGAGTAGCTTAGAGAGTACCCATGGAGCTCTGCAAACTGTGACCAAGAACGTGGGGTAGTGGGTTTTGTTTCTGCGGGCAGAAATATCTGCTGTACCAGGTAGGCCATTGGGCCTTTGTTGCCAGCTGCCTGCTGAGTTTCCACGAATATAAAAATCCTGCCCAGAGACAAGCTGCCACCTGTTCAAATTCGGGCTGCTTTGAGAGTGCCCATGGAGCTCTGCAAACTGAGACCAGGAACGTGGTGGGGTGAGTTTTGTTTTTCGGGGCAGAAGCCTTTGCCAGTACAAAGTACGTGGAAATCCAGCTGGCAGCCTAACCCTAAGGAACAGAGGCCTATCTAGCACGGAAAAATGCTTCTGCCAGCGGAAACAAAATCGAGTGGCAGCCTGTCCGTGGGCGGCATCTTGATATTCGTGGAAATCCAGCAGGCAGCGTGCCCCTGACGAGCAATGGCCTACCTGGTACTGACAAAGGCTTCTGCCCTGGGAAACAAAACCCACCAGCCCCTGTTCCTGGTCTCAGATTACAGTGCTCCGTGGGCACTCTCAAAGCAGCCCAAGTTTGCATAGGTGGCAGCTTGTCCATGGGAGGCACCTTGATATTCGTGGAAATCCAGCAGGCAGCCGGCCCATGTGGAACAAGGGCCTACCTGGAACTGACAAAGGATTCTTCCCGCAGAAACAAAACCCACCACCTCACGTTCCTGGTCTCAGTTTGCAGAGCTCCATGAGCACTCTCATGGCAGCACGAGTTGGCACAGGTGGCAGCTTGTCCCTGGGCGGCATATTGATATTCGTGGAAATCCAGCCGGCAGCCGGCCCCTGAGAAACAAGGCCCTACCTGGTACTGCAAATGCTTCTCCCCATGGAGACAAACCCACCAGTCCACGTTCCTGGTCTCAGAATACAGTGCTCCATGGGCACCCTCAAAGCAGCCCGAGTTAGCACGGGTGGCAGCTTGTCCCTGGGCGGCACCTTGATATACGTGGAAATCCAACAGGCAGCAGGCCAGAAAGGGCCGAGGGCCTACCTGGTACTGCAAATGCTTCTGCCCAAGGAGACAAAACCCACCAGCCCACGTTCCGGGTCTCAGTTTGCAGAGCTCCATGGGCACTCTGAAAGCAGCCCGAGTTGGCACAGCTGGCAGCTTGTCCCTGGGCGGCATCTTGATATTCGTGGAAATCCTGCTGCCAGCCTGCCCCGGAGGTAGAAGGCGCTACCAGGTACTGACAAAGGCTTATGCCCAGGAAAACAAAACTCAGCACGCCACCTTCCTGGTCTCAGTTTGCAGAGCTCCATGGTCACTATCAAAACAGCGCGAGTTGGCACAGGTGGCAGCTTGTCCCTGGGCGGCATCTTGATATACGTGGAAATCCAGCAGACAGCCTGCCCCTGAGGAATACGGCCCTATCTGGAATTGACAAAGGCTTCTGCATGGGGAAACAAAACCCACCAGCCCACGTTCCTGGTCTCAGTTTGCAGAGCTCCATGGGCACCATCAAAACAGCCCGAGTTGGCACAGGTGGCAGCTTGTCCCTGGGCGGCACCTTGATATACGAGGAAATCCAGCAGGCAGCTGGCCACAAATGGCCAAAGGCCTACCTGGTATTGACAATGGCTTCGTCCAAGGGAAACAAAACCCAAAATGCCACGTTCCAGGTCTCAGTTTCCAGCGCTCCATGGGCACTTTCAAAGCAGCCCGAGTTGGCACAGGTGGCAGCTTGTCCCTGGGCGGCATCTTGATATTCGTAGAAATCCAGCAGACAGCCGGCCGCATAGGGCCGAGGGCCTACCTGGTACTGCAAATGCTTCTGCCTGGGGAAAAAAACCCACCACCCTACATTCCTGGTCTCCGTTTGAAGAGCTCCATGGGCACTCTCAAAGCAGCCCGAGTTGGCACAGGTGGCAGCTTGTCCCTGGGCGGCATCTTGATATTCGTGGAAGTCCTGCTGCTAGCCTGCCCCTAAGGAACAAGGGCCTACCTGGAACAGAGAAAGGCTTCTGCCTGGGAAAACAAAACTCACCACGCTACGTTCTTGGTCTCAGTTTGCAGAGCTCCATGGGCACTCTAAAAGCAGCCCGAGTTGACACAGGTAGCAGCTTGTCCCTGGGCGGCATCTTGATATACGTGGAAATCCAGCAGGCAGCCGGCCCCGAAGAGCTGAGGGCCTACCAGGTACTGCAAATGCTTCTGCCCAAGGAGACAAAACCCACCAGCCCACGTTCCTGGTCTCACTTTGCAGAGCTCCATGGGCACTCTCAAAGCAGCCCGAGTTGGCACAGGTTGCAGCTTGTCCCTGGGCGGCACCTTGATATTCGTGGAAATCCTGCAGGCCACCCGCCAGAAAGGGCCGAGGGCCTAGCTTGTACTGCAAATGCTTCTGCCCAAGGAGACAAAACCCACCAGCCCACGTTCCTGCTCTCAGTTAGCAGAGCTCCATGGGCACTCCCAAAGCAGCCCGAGTTGGCACAGGTGGCAGCTTGTCCCTGGGGGGCATCTTCAGATTCGTGGAAATCCAGCTGCCAGCCTGCCTCTGAGTTCAAAGGCCCTACCTGGTACTGACAAATGTTTCTGCCCAAGGAGACAAAACCCACCAGCCCACGTTCCTGGTCTCAGTTTGCAGAGCTCCATGGGCACTCTCAAAGCAGCCCGAGTTGGCCCAGGTGGCAGCTTGTCCCTGGGCGGCACCTTGATATTCGTGGAAATCCAGCAGGCAGCAGGCCCCAAAATGCTGAGAGCCTAGCTAGTAGTGCAAATGCTCCTGCCCAAGGAGACAAAACCCACCACCCCACGTTCCTGGTATCAGTTAGCAGAGCTCCATGGGCACTCTCAAAGCAGCCCGAGTTGGCACAGGTGGCAGCTTGTACCTGGGCGGCATCTTCAGATTCGTGGAAATCCAGCAAGCAACCTAACCCTAAAGAACAAGGGCCTACCTAGTACAGACAAATGCTTCTTTCCGCGGAAACAAAACCCACAACCCCACGTTCCTGGTCTCAGTTTGCAGAGCTCCATGGGCACTCTCAAAGCAGCCCGAGTTGGCATGGGTGGCAGCTTGTCCCTGGGCGGCATCTTGATATTCGTGGAAATCCTGCTGCCAGCCTGCCCCTGAGAAACAAGGCCCTACCTGGTACTGAGAAAAGCTTCTGCCCAGGAAAACAAAACTCAGCACCCCACATTCCTGGTCTCAGTTTGCAGAGCTCCGTGGGCACTCTCAAAGGAGCCGATTTGGCGTGGGAGACAGCTTGTACCTGGGAGGCATCTTGATATACGTGGAAATCCAGCAGGCAGCCGGCCCTGAACGGTTGAGGGCCTACCTGGTACTGACAAAGGCTTCTGCCCAAGGAGAAAAAACCCACCACGCCACGTTCCTGGTCTTAGTTTGCAGAGCTCCACGGGAAGTCTCAAAGCAGCCCGAGTTGCCACAGGTGGCAGCTTGCCCCTGGGCGGCATCTTCATATTCGTGGAAATCCAGCCGGCTGCCGGCCCCGAATGGCCGAGGCCCTACTGGGTACTGACAAAGGCTTCTGCCCGGCGAAACAAAACCCACGAACCCACGTTCCTGGTCTCAGTTTGCAGAGCTCCATGAGCACTCTCAAAGCAGCACGAGTTGGCACAGGTGGCAGCCTGTCCCTGGGCGGCATCTTGATATTCGTGGAAATCCAGCCAGCAGCCGGCCCCTGAGAAAGAAGGCCCTACCTGGTACTGCAAATGCTTCTCCCCAAGGAGACAAAACCCACCCGCCCACGTTCCTGGTCTCAGAATACAGTGCTCCATGGGCACTCTCAAAGCAGCCCGAGTTAGCACGGGTGGCAGCTTGTCCCTGGGCGGCACCTTGATATTCGTGGAAATCCAGCAGACTGCCGGCCAGAAAGGGCCGAGAGCCTAGCTAGTACTGCAAAAGTTCCTGCCCAAGGAGACAAAACCCACCAGCCCACGTTCCTGGTCTCAGTTTGCAGAGCTCCATGGGCACTCTCAAAGCAGCCCGAGTTGGCAGAGGTGGCAGCTTGTCCCTGGGCGGCATCTTGATATTCGTGGAAATCCAGCCGGCTGCCGGCCCCGAATGTCCGAGGCCCTACTGGGTACCGACAAAGGCTTCTGCCCGGGGAAACAAAACCCTCCAGTCCACACTGCTGGTCTCAGTTTTCAGAGCTCCATGGGCACTCTCAAAGCAGCCCCAGTTGGTACAGGTGGCAGCTTCTCCCTGCGCGGCATCTTAATATTGGTGGAAGTCCTGCAGCTAGCGGCCCCTAAGGAACAAGGGCCTACCTGGAACAGAGAAAGGCTTATGCCTGGGAAAACAAATCTCACCACGCCACGTTCATGTTCTCAGTTTGCAGAGCTCCATGGGCACTCTCAAAGCAGCCCGAGTTGGCACAGGTGGCAGCTTGTCCCTGGGCGGCACCTTGATATTCGAGTAAATTCTGCAAGCAGCCTAACCATAAGGATCAGGGGCCTAGCTAGTACAGAAAAATCCTTCTGCCCGCGGAAACAAAACCCACCAGCCCATATTCCTGGTCCCAGTTTGCAGAGATCCATGGGCACTTTCAAAGCAGCCTGAGTTGCCTCGGGTGGCAGCTTGTCCCTGGGCGGCATCTTGATATTTGTGGAAATTCAGCAGGCAGCCTGCCCCAGAGGAATAATGGCCTACCTGGTACTGACAAAGGCTTCTGCTCGCGGAAACAAAACCTACCAACCCACGTTCCTGGTCTCAGTTTGCAGAGATCCATGGGCACTCTCAAAGCAGCCCGAGTTGGCACAGGTGGCAGCTTTTCCCTGGGCAGCATCTTCGGATTCGTGGAAATCCAGTAGGCATCCTGCCCCTGAGGAACAAGGCCCTACCTGGTACTGACAAAGGCTTCTACCCAGGAAAACAAAACTCAGCACCCCACGTTCCTGGTCTCAGTTTGCAGCGATCCATGGGCAGTCTCAAAGCAGCGTGAGTCTGCACAGGTGGCAGCTTGTCCCTGGGCGGCCCCCTGATATTTGTGGAAATCCAGCAGGCAGCCGGCCCCGAAGGGCTGAGTGCCAACCTGGTACTGCAAATGCTTCTGCCCAAAGAGACAAAACCCACCAGCCCACGTTCCTGGTCTCAGTTTGCAGAGCTCCACGGGCACTCTCAAAGCAGC
This sequence comes from Motacilla alba alba, assembly GCF_015832195.1. Classification (NCBI taxonomy): domain Eukaryota; kingdom Metazoa; phylum Chordata; class Aves; order Passeriformes; family Motacillidae; genus Motacilla; species Motacilla alba. The sequence goes on along the minus strand of NW_024037284.1, from coordinate 24,667 downwards.
CCGAGTTGGCACAGCTGGCAGCCTGTCCCTGGGCGGCATCTTGATATTCGTTGAAATCCAGCCAGCAGCCAGCCCCTGAGAACCAAGGCCCTACCTGGTAAAGACAAAGGCTTCTGCCCAGGAAAACAAAACTCAGCACACCACGTTCCTGGTCTCGGTTTGCAGAGCTCCATGGGCACTCTCAAAGCAGCCCCAGTTGGCACAGGTGGCAGCTTGTCTCTTGGCGGCACCTTGATATACGGGAAAATCAAGCAGGCACCCGCATCCGAAGGTCTGAGGGCCGACCTGGAACTGCAAATGCTTCTGCCCAAGGAGACAAAACCCACCAGACCACGTTCCTGGTCTCAGATTACAGTGCTCCGCGGGCACTCTCAAAGCAGCCCGATTTGGCGTGGGTGGCAGCTTCTCCCTGGGCGGCATCTCGATAATCGTTGAAATCCAGCAGGAAGCCGGCCACGAGGAACAAGGCCCTATCTGGTACAGACAAAGGCTTCTGCCCAAGGAAAACAAAACCCACCACCCCACGTTCCTGGTCTCAGTTTGCAGAGCTCCATGGGCACTTTCAAAGCAGCCTGAGTTGCCTCGGGTGGCAGCTTGTCCCTGGGCGGCATCTTGATATTTGTGGAAATTCAGCAGGCAGCCTGCCCCTGAGGAATAATGGCCTACCTGGTACTGACAAAGCCTTCTGCTCGCGGAAACAAAACCTACCAGCCCACGTTCCTGGTCTCAGTTTGCAGAGCTCCATGGGCACTCTCAAAGCAGCCCGAGTTGGCACAGCTGGCAGCTTGTCCCTGGGCAGCATCTTCGGATTCGTGGAAATCCAGTAGGCAGCCTGCCCCTGAGGAACAAGGCCCTACCTGGTACTGACAAAGGCTTCTACCCAGGAAAACAAAACTCAGCACCCCACGTTCCTGGTCTCAGTTTGCAGCGATCCATGGGCACTCTCAAAGCAGCCTGAATTGGCACAGGTGGCAGCTTGTCCCTGGGCGGCACCTTGATATACGTGGAAATCCAGCAGGCAGCCGGCCCCGAAGGGCTGAGTGCCAACCTGGTACTGCAAATGCTTCTGCCCAAAGAGACAAAACCCACCAGCCCACGTTCCTGGTCTCAGTTAGCAGAGCTCCACGGGCACTCTCAAAGCAGCCCGAGTTGGCGTGGGAGGCAGCTTGTCCCTGGGCGGCCTCCTGATATTGGTGGAAATCCAGAAGCCTGCGGGCCCCGAATGGCTGAGGGCCTACTGCGTACTTAAAAGACTTCTGCCCGGGAAAACAAAACCCACCACCCAACGTTCCTGGTCTCAGTTTGCAGAGCTCCATGGGCACTCTCAAAGCAGCCCGAGTTGGCACAGGTGGCAGCTTGTCCCTGGGCGGCACCTTGATATTCGTGGAAATCCAGCAAGCGGCCTAACCCTAAGGAACAGGGGCCTACCTAGTACAGACAAAGGCTTCTGCCCGCGGGAACAATACCCACCACCCCACGTTCCTGGTCTCAGTTTGCAGAGCTCCGTGGGCACTCTCAAAGCAGCCCGAGTTGGCACGGGTGGCAGCTTGTCCCTGGGCGGCATCTTGATATTCGAGGAAATCCTGCTGCCAGCCTGCCCCTGAAAAACAAGGCCCTACCTGGTACTGACAAAGGCTTCTGCCCTGGAAAAGAAAACTCAGCACCCCACGTTCTTGGTCTCAGTTTGTAGAGATTCATGGGCACTCTCAAAGCAGCCCGAGTTGGCAGAGGTGGCAGCTTGTCCCTGGGCGGCATCTTCATATTCGTGGAAATCCTGCTGCCAGCCTGCCCCTGAGGAACAAGGCCCTACCTGGTACTGACAAAGGCTTCTGCCCGGGAAAACAAAACCCACCAGACCAAGTTCCTGGTCTCAGTTTGCAGAGCTCCATGGGCACTCTCAAAGCAGCCGATTCGGCGTGGGAGGAAGCTTGTACCTGGGAGGCATCTTGATATACGTGGAAATCCAGAAGGCAGCCGGCCCTGAAGGGCTGAGGGCCTACCTGGTACTGACAAAGGCTTCTGCCCAAGGAGAAAAAACCCACCTGCCCACGTTCCTGGTCTCAGTTTGCAGAGCTCCACGGGCAGTCTCAAAGCAGACCGAGTTGGCAGAGGTGGCAGCTTGTCCCTGGGCGGCACCTTGATATTCGTGGAAATCATGCAGGCTGCCGGCCAGAAAGGGCCGAGAGCCTAGCTAGTACTGCAAAAGCTTCTGCCCAAGGAGACAAAACCCACCAGCCCACTTTCCTGGTCTCAGTTTGCAGAGCTCCATGGGCAATCTCAAAGGAGCCGATTTGGCGTGGGAGGCAGCTTGTACCTGGGAGGCATCTTGATATTCGTGGAAGTCCTGCAGCTAGCGGCCCCTAAGGAACAAGGGCCTGCCTGGAACAGAGAAAGGCTTATGCCTGGGAAAACAAAACCCACCACGCCACGTTCTTGGTCTCAGTTTGCAGAGCTCCATGGGCACTCTCCAAGCAGCACGAGTTGGCACAGGTGGCAGCTTGTCCCTGGGCGGCACCTTGAAATACGTGGAAATCCAGCAGGCAGCCGGCCCCGAAGGGCTGAGTGCCAACCTGGTACTGCAAATGCTTCTGCCCAAAGAGACAAAACCCACCACCCCACGTTCCTGGTCTCAGTTAGCAGAGCTCCACGGGCACTCTCAAAGCAGCCCGAGTTGGCGCGGGAGGCAGCTTGTCCCTGGGCGGCGCCTTGATATACGTGGAAATCCAGCAGGCCGCCGGCCAGAAAGGGCCGAGGGCCTACTGGGTAATTAAAAGGCTTCTGCCCGGGAAATCAAAACCCACCACCGAACGTTCCTGGTCTCAGTTTGCAGAGCTCGATGGGCACTCTCAAAGCAGCCCGAGTTGCCACAGCTGGCAGCTTGTCCCTGGGCGGCATCTTGATATTCGTCGAAATCCAGCAGGAAGCAGGCCCAAAGGACCGAGGGCCTAGCTAGTGGTGCAAATGCTTCTGCCCAAGGAGACAAAACCCACCAGCCCACGTTCCTGGTCTCAGTTTCCAGAGCTCCATGGGAACTCTCAAAGCAGCACGAGTTGGCACAGGTGGCAGCTTGTCCCTGGGCGGCACCTTGATATTCGTCGAAATCCAGCAGGAAGCAGGCCCAAAGGACCGAGGGCCTAGCTAGTGGTGCAAATGCTTCTGCCCAAGGAGACAAAACCCACCAGCCCACGTTCCTGGTCTCAGTTTCCAGAGCTCCATGGGAACTCTCAAAGCAGCACGAGTTGGCACAGGTGGCAGCTTGTCCCTGGGCGGCATCTTGATATTCGTGGAAATCCTGCTGCCAGCCTGCCCCTGAGGTAGAAGGCCCTACCTGGTACTGACAAAGGCTTCTGCCCAGGAAAACAAAACTCAGCACCCCACGTTCTTGGTCTCAGTTTGTAGAGATTCATGGGCACTCTCAAAGGAGCCCGAGTTGGCACAGGTGGCAGCTTGTCCCTGGGCGGCATCTTGATATTCGTGGAAATCCTGCTGCCAGCCTGCCCCTGAGGAACAAGGCCCTACCTGGTACTGACAAAGGCTTCTGCCACGGAAAACAAAACTCAGCACCCCACGTTCCTGGTCTCAGTTTGCAGAGCGCCATGGGCACTCTCAAAGGAGCCGATTTGGCGTGGGAGGCAGCTTGTACCTGGGAGGCATCTTGGTATACGTGGAAATCCAGCAGGCAGCCAGCCCTGAAGGGCTGAGGGCCCTACCTGGTACTAACAAAGGCTTCTGCCCAAGGAGAAAAAACCCACCAGCCCACGTTCCTGGTCTCAGTTTGCAGAGCTCCATGGGCACTCTCAAAGCAGCCCGAGTTGGCACAGTTGGCAGCTTGTCCCTGGGCGGCACCTTGATATTCGTGGAAATCATGCAGGCTGCCGGCCAGAAAGGGCCGAGAGCCTAGCTAGTACTGCAAAAGCTTCTGCCCAAGGAGACAAAACCCACCACCCCACGTTCCTGATCTCAGTTTGCAGAGATCCATGGGCAATGTCATAGGAGCCGATTTGGCGTGGGAGGCAGCTTGTCCCTGGGCGGCACCTTGATATTCGTGGAAGTCATGCAGGCTGCCGGCCAGAAAGGGCCGCGGGCCTAGCTAGTACTGCAAATGCTTCTGCCCAAGGAGACAAAACCCACCAGCCGACGTTCCTGGTCTCAGAATACAGTGCTGCATGGGCACTCTCAAAGCAGCTCGAGTTAGCACGGGTGGCAGCTTGTCCCTGGGCGGCACCTTGATATACGTGGATATCCAGCAGGCAGCCGGCCAGAAAGGGCTGAGAGCCTAGCTAGTACTGCAAAAGCTTCTGCCCAAGGAGACAAAACCCACCAGCCCACGTTCCTGCTCTCAGATTACACTGCTCCGCGGGCACTCTCAAAGCAGCCCGATTTGGCGTGGGTGGCAGGTTGTCCCTGGGCGGCATCTCGATATTCGTGGAAATCCAGCAGACAGCCGGCCACGAGGAACAAGGCCCTATCTGGTACTGACAAAGGCTTCTGCCCGGGAAAACAAAACCCACCACCCCACGTTCCCCATCTCAGTTTGCAGAGCTCCGTGGGCACTCTCAAAGCAGCCCGAGTTGGCACAGGTGGCAGCTTGTCCCTGGGCGGCATCTTGATATTTGTGGAAATCCTGCAGGCAGCCGGCCCCCAAGGGCCAAGGGCCGACCTGGTACTGACAAAGGCTTCTGCCCGGGAAAACAAAACCCAGCACCCCACGTTTCTGGTCTCAGTTTGCAGAGCTCCGTGGGCACTCTCAAAGCAGCCCGAGTTGGCACAGGTGGCAGCTTGTCCCTGGGCGGCATCTTGATATTTGTGGAAATCCTGCAGGCAGCCGGCCCCCAAGGGCCAAGGCCTGACCTGGTACTGACAAAGGCTTCTGCCCGGGGAAACAAAACCCACCACCCCACGTTCCAGGTCTCAGTTTGCAGAGCTCCATGGGCTCTCTCAAAGCAGCGCGAGTTGGCACATGTGGCAGCTTATCCCTGGGCGGCATGTTCAGATTCATGGAAATCCAGCAGGCTGCCGGCCACAAAGGGCCGAGGGCCTACCTGGTACTGACAAAGGCTTCTGCCCGGGAAAACAATACTCAGAACACCAATTTCCTGGTCCCAGTTTGCAGAGCTCCATGGGCACTCTCAAAGCAGCCCGAGTTGGCACAGGTGGCAGCTTGTCCCTGGGCAGCATCTTGATATTCGTGGAAATCCAGCAGGCAGCCTGCCCATAAGGAACAAGGACCCTCCTGGTACTGACAAAGGCTTCTGCCCTGGAAAACAAAACCCAGCACCCCACGTTTCTGGTCTCAGTTTGCAGAGCACCATGGGCACTCTCAAAGCAGCCCGAGTTGGCACAGGTGGCAGCTCCTCCGTGGGCAGCATCCTGATATTCGTGGAAATTCAGCAGGCTGACGGCCCTGAAAGACCGTGGGCCTACCTAGTACTGACAAATACTTCTGCCCGGGAAAACAAAACTCAGCACCCCACGGTCTTGGTCACAGTTTGCAGAGCTCCGTGGGCACTCTCAAAGCAGCGTGAGTTGGCAAAGGTGGCAGCTTGTCCCTGGGCGGAAACTTGATTTTCGTGGAAATCCTGGTGCCAGCCTCCCCCAAAGGCCCGAGGGCCTACCTGGTCCTGCAAATGTTTCTGCCCGGGAAAACAACACCGACAAACCCACGTTCCTGGTCTCAGTTTGAAGAACTCCGTGGGCACTCTCAAAGCAGCCTGAGTTGGCACAGGTGGCAGAATATCCCTGGGCAGCATTTTGATATTCGGGGAAATCTTGCTGCCAGGCTGTCCCTAAGGAACAAGGGCCTACTTGGTACTGACAAAGGCTTCTGCCCTGGAAAACAAAACCCAGCACCCCACGTTTCTGGTCTCAGTTTGCAGAGCACCATGGGCACTCTCAAAGCAGCGTGAGTTGGCACAGGTGGCAGCTTGTCCCTGGGCAGCATCTTGATATTCGTGGAAATCCAGCAGGCTGCCTGCCCTTAAGGACCGAGGGCCTACCTGGCACTGCAAATGCTTCTGCCCGGAGAAACAAAACTCAGCACCCCAGGTTCATGGTCTCAGTTTGCAGAGCTCCGTGGGCACTCTCAAAGCAGCCTGAGTTGGCACAGGTGGCAGAATATCCCTGGGCAGCATCTTGATATTCGTGGAAAGCTTGCTGCCAGCCTGCACCTAAGGAACAAGGGCATACCTGGCACTGAGAGAGGCTTCTGCCCGGGAAAACAAAACCCACAATCCTACGTTCCTGGTCTCAGTTTGCAGAGCTCCGTGGGCACCCTCAAAGCAGCGCGAGTTGGCACAAGTGGCAGCTTGTCCCTGGGCAGCATCTTGATATTCATCGAAATCCAGCCGGCAGCCTGCCCCTGAGGAACAAGGGCCTTCCTGTTACTGACAAAGGCTTCTGCCCAGGGAAAAAAAACCCACCATTCCACGTTCCACATCTCAGTTTGCAGAGCTCCATGGGCACTCTCAAAGCAGACCGAGTTAGCACAGGTAGCAGCTTGTCCCTGGGCGGCATCTTGTTATTGGCGGAAATCCAGCGGGTAGACGGTCCCTAAGGGCCGTGGGCCTACCTGGAACAGACAAAGGCTTCTGCCCAGGTAAACAAAATTCGCCAACACACGTTCATGGTCTCAGTTTGCAGAGCTCCATGGGTACTCTAAAATCAGCATGAGTTGCCACAGGTGGCAGCTTGTCCCTGGGCGGCATCTTGATATTCGTCGAAATCCGGCAGGCAGTCGGCCCCTAAGGACTGAGAGCCTACATGTTACTGACAAAGGCTTCTGCCCAGGAAAAAAAAAACCACCACCCCACGTTCCTGGTCTCAATTTGCAGAGCTCTGTGGGCACTCTTAAAGCAGCCCGAGTTGGCACAGGTGGCAGCTTGTCCCTGGGCGGCATCTTGATATTGGCGGAAATCCAGCCGGCAGCCGGCCCATAAGTGCCAAGGGCCTACCTGGAACAGACAAAGGCTTCTGCCCAGGGAAACAAAACAGACCAACCCACGTTAATGGTCTCAGTTTGCAGAGCTCCATGGGCACTCTCAAGACAGCGCGAGTTGGCACAGGTGGCAGCTTGTCCCTGGGCAGCATCTTCAGATTCGCAAAAACCCAGCAGGCAGCTGGCCCCGAAGGGCGAAGGCCTACCTGGTACTGACAAAGGCTTCTGCCCAGATAAACTAAGCTCACCACACCACGTGCCTGGTCTCAGATTGCAGAACTCCATGGGCACACTCAAAGCAGCCCGAATTGGCACAGGTGGCAGCTTGTCCCTGGGCGGCATATTGATATTCGCGGAAATCCAGCGAGCAGCCGCCCCTAAGGCCAAGGGCCTATCTGGTACTGACAAAGGCTTCTGCCCGGGGAAAGAAAACCCACCACGCCACGTTCCTGGTCTCAGTTTGCAGAGCTCCATGGGCACTCTCAAAGCAGCCTGAGTTGGCACAGGTGGCAGCTTGTCCCTGGGCGGCATCTTGATATTGGCGGAAATCCAGCAGGCAGACGGCCCCTAAGGACTGAGGGCCTACCTGATACTGACACAGCTTCTGCCCCGGAATACAAAACTCACCAGCCCACGTTCCTGGTCTCAGTTGGCAGAGCTCTTTAGGCACTCTGCAAGCAGCCTGACTTGGCACTGGTGGCAGCCTGTCCCTTGGTGGCAACTTGAAATTCGTGGAAATCTAGCAACCAGCTAGCCGCAGTGGGCTGGTGTGGTGCGGCTTGCTTCTTCACCTCCTGCAAGCTGCCGGCTCTCCGTCTAGCGAAAGCGAAAGAGCCGCTACTTCGCGCACTGCTGCTTGTGCCGGTGGCGGTGCGCTCCGGAGCGCTGCTTCGGGCGAAAGACGCCCGCGAGCGGCACTTCGCTCCGGATAGCCCCGTACCTCCGTCTTCTGCCTCTCTCGTCGTCTGCATCCTAGCCAAAAGCTTCTCCATGACTTCTCGCCGAGAAAGAAAGTGTGCCAGCACTGCAAACATCTACCGATCTTGCTTGAAGTGTTCACCCAGTTCTTTGCATCTCGCAGCGCAAAGAGACACGCAAGAGTTCCCACGGAGCGTTGCAGGAGCACTAGCAAGAATCATTGCAAAGTTGTCCAAAAACTTCTTCCATTCGCATGCTAACGTGATTTTCAAAGGCATACGAGTGGCAATCCACCATCCCGCAGCAGTAAGAGAGCTGCGCCCACAATGCTGCTGTTGTGCGGCTTGCTTCTTCACCTCCTGCAAGCTGCCGGCTCTCCGTCTAGCGAAAGCGAAAGAGCCGCTACTTCGCGCACTGCTGCTTGTGCCGGTGGCGGTGCGCTCCGGAGCGCTGCTTCGGGCGAAAGACGCCGGCCAGCGGCACTTCGCTCCGGACAGCCCCGTACCTCCGTCTTCTGCCTCTCTCGTCGTCTGCATCCTAGCCAAAAGCTTCTCCATGACTTCTCGCCGAGAGAGAAAGTGTGCCAGCACTGCAAACATCTACCGATCTTGTTTGACGAGTTCACCCAGTTCTTTGCATCTCGCAGCGCAAAGAGACCCGCAAGAGTTTCCACGGAGCGTTGCAGGAGCACTAGCAAGAATCATTGCAAAGTTGTCCAAAAACTTCTTCCATTCGCATGCTAACGTGATTTTCAAAGGCATACGAGTGGCAATCCACCATCCCGCAGCAGTAAGAGAGCTGCGCCCACAATGCTGCTGTTGTGCGGCTTGCTTCTTCACCTCCTGCAAGCTGCCGGCTCTCCGTCTAGCGAAAGAGCCGCTACTTCGCGCACTGCTGCTTGTGCCGGTGGCGGTGCGCTCCGGAGCGCTGCTTCGGGCGAAAGACGCCGGCCAGCGGCACTTCGCTCCGGATAGCCCCGTACCTCCGTCTTCTGCCTCTCTCGTCGTCTGCATCCTAGCCAAAAGCTTCTCCATGACTTCTCGCCGAGAGAGAAAGTGTGCCAGCACTGCAAACATCTTCCGATCTTGCTTGACGAGTTCACCCAGTTCTTTGCATCTCGCAGCGCAAAGAGACCCGCAAGAGTTTCCACGGAGCGTTGCAGGAGCACTAGCAAGATGCATTGCAAAGTTGTCCAAAAACTTCTTCCATTCGCATGCTAACGTGATTTTCAAAGGCATATGAATGGCAATCCACCATCCCGCAGCAGTTCGACAGCTGCGCCCACAATGCTGCTGTTGTGCGGCTTGCTTCTTCACCTCCTGCAAGCTGTCGGCTCTCCGTCTAGCGAAAGCGAAAGAGCCGCTTCTTCGCGCACTGCTGCTTGTGCCGGTGGCGGTACGCTCCGGAGCGCTGCTTCGTGCGAAAGACGCCGGCCAGCGGCACTTCGCTCCGGACAGCCCCGTACCTCCGTCTTCTGCCTCTCTCGTCGTCTGCATCCTAGCCAAAAGCTTCTCCATGACTTCTCGCCGAGAGAGAAAGTGTGCCAGCACTGCAAACATCTTCCGATCTTGCTTGACGAGTTCACCCAGTTCTTTGCATCTCGCAGCTCAAAGAGACCCGCAAGAGTTTCCACGGAGCGTTGCAGGAGCACTAGCAAGATGCATTGCAAAGTTGTCCAAAAACTTCTTCCATTCGCATGCTAACGTGATTTTCAAAGGCATACGAGTGGCAATGCACCATCCCGCAGCAGTTCGAGAGCTGCGCCCACAATGCTGCTGTTGTGCGGCTTGCTTCTTCACCTCCTGCAAGCTGCCGGCTCTCCGTCCACCGAAGGCGAAAGAGCCGCTACTTCGCGCACTGCTGCTTGTGCCGGTGGCGGTGCGCTCCGGCGCGCTGCTTCGTGCGAAAGACGCCGGCCAGCGGCACTTCGCTCCGGATAGCCCCGTACCTCCGTCTTCTGCCTCTCTCGTCGTCTGCATCCTAGCCAAAAGCTTCTCCATGACTTCTCGCCGAGAGAGAAAGTGTGCCAGCACTGCAAACATCTTCCGATCTTGCTTGACGAGTTCACCCAGTTCTTTGCATCTCGCAGCTCAAAGAGACCCGCAAGAGTTTCCACGGAGCGTTGCAGGAGCACTAGCAAGATGCATTGCAAAGTTGTCCAAAAACTTCTTCCATTCGCATGCTAACGTGATTTTCAAAGGCATACGAGTGGCAATCCACCATCCCGCAGCAGTAAGAGAGCTGCGCCCACAATGCT